>NW_015505644.1:1267609-1423328 GCF_001515645.1 Sinocyclocheilus grahami
GTTGTGCTATAGATAGAATAGAGTAGAATAAGATGTAGGGACTAGGATGGGTAGTAACTAATAAATATAAGGTTATTGCATATATTTTTATTGCACAATGGGGGAAAACATTTATAGTTTTTCTCATTCACTTTGGTGCATTTCTCAAATCACACTTAATATTTGCAAAAAAGTATGTGCATTTCTCAAAACAATTTGTACAAACAGCACCACACAATGGATTACCTGCAAAAGCCTGTAACTTACTCAAAATCTTTAGTTCATCTCTCAAAAGTATATATGTCAATGAACATATCAGTGCCAGAATGAAAAGTCCTTGTGTCATTGTTCTCAAACAAGATAGTCAAAAATGCGTAGTCATGTTGTCAATATAACAGTGCACTCTGTTAGTATTACCTGATGTAAACTATGGCAACTGTTTGGATGAAAGTTACTGTATTGAAATGCACCTGCACAATTCATGACAATTTACAAAAAGACTAATAGAAATCTGTAGAAAATATGCTTGACAGTTTATGACAACTAGATGACATGTAATGACATATATGATGAACTAATGACTAGATGTTTTGTGGGGTAAAACTATTGCACAGAGAACTATATAATACATTTTATGCATTAACATGACATTAGCAACTGACAATATAGGAAACCACAGACAAATGTACATAATCAATTGCATGAACGTACCAAAGCAATCGCAACTTGTTCAAAAGAGTGAGAAACTGCTTTTATGATGTGCACAAGTGACTAGATGATGTGGAGGTTGAACAAGCAGTTTTGAGAATTTAATTTCTGATCTGAGAAATGCACCAAAGCGAAACTGTAACTGTTCATAAAGTAGACATATGACAACTAGTCTGTGTCAGAACAAATTCATCTTGATAATGTCCGATAACTTTGATAGAAATGTATGTAATGAAATCGGTTGAAGAGCTGTCAGCTGTTAAATTTAAGCACACAATTAGATAATACCACTTTAGGTCAAGCAACCAATTACCAAGCAATGCTTCATTGTGTTCAGTCTGTGGTGTTAAAAGGTCGCATTAGCAATTAAAGAAACACACTTAAGCAAAACATAATCAGGTCAAAGTGTCTAAATAATTTTTGGTCCCAAATTTTACTGGTAGTCCACTGTATGAAGAATATTTGGGTATAATATGTCACAGTTTACTTTATTTTGCTATCCTCACTTACATAAATGAATTATAGCGTCCTGCACTTACTAGTAAAAAAATATCAAAAAATATATCTGGTGTCTGCATAATTTTTGGTTTGACTGTATATCATTTTTATTTTATTTTATTATGTAATAAGAGACAAAACATGCTCAACTACGTTGGAAAAGAATTGTCAAAAAATTTGACTGCATAATTATTTGTTGTATGATAGATATAGAGATGATTGAAGTGCAGTAATAGCATAACAGTATGCATGCTTTTGTTCTTAGGTGAAAGTATTTGAGAAGCACTCAGCCAGTGAGGAGAGTATGATGGTGTCCGTCCTCACCAGAGGGGATTGTTTTGGAGAGAGAGGGTAAGATTCAACCCTCACCAGCAGGGTGCGCCACTCTCTGAGATTTACCTCGCAGCTTCTTACCTATCCAACACAAGAAATACGACCGGTGATATTTATGTAGGACCAGAGAAACTCACAACAACCATGCATATTAACAAAAGAGGAGCATATATAATTTTAGATCACTTATGTAATGTACTGTAGGTCGTGCACCATTTTTCTAACTTGCCCTGAAGCAAGAGAACTGCAAACATGTGTATGTTGAATGCTTTGTGGCTTCACTGAGGACCATTGAAATTCAAGTCAGAAGGTATCATGTATAACATTAACATCTCAGACCTGTGCCTTTGCTCTTCAGAGACGACGTGAGGTCGATGAGCGCTCTTGCCGCAGGCGATGTGACATGTCTGGTCATAGACAGAGAGTAAGTGTGCACCGTGAGGGATAAACCGACTTACATGCTATGGAAACAGCAAAGTGGGCGAAAAAACATAACTAATTCAAACTTGTGCTGTAAAGCTGACCTTGGCTATATTCCACCATCTATATCCAGGGTTTTCAAAAAAGTAACTGGAGGCTTGGACGATGCCAGAAAAAATCCTAGCAACAAGGCCAGATCGGAGTAAGACTTAAAAGTCTGTGTATTTGACATTATTCACTGAAATAAATGAAACATCACCAGTGTGATGTTAATGAAGTGCATCTCTATATAACAAACAGGGCTGATGAAGATGGGTCTGCGTTTGGTGAAACGTCTCTCAGCAGTTTTCAGATGCTGTGTAATCTTGGAGAAGGACAGTGCGGTCACACTCAGCTCGTGAGTTCTGTACAATGTGTATTATTAATTAGCTCTGCAGTTTATGCTTGTTTTGATGAAAAAAATAAAAGTTCCATGTAGTAATTATAATTCAGCCAAAGTTTTTTTGTCATTAGGTCCATTTGAAGAGTGACTCCAACTGTAAGTTTGCATTGAAGACCTTTAGAAAACAGGCGATACAGAGCCCAGGCCAAAGAGAGAGGATACTCGCAGAGAAACACATCCTGATGGATCTCCAAAGTCTGTTTATAGTAAGGTCAGAACATACACCAGGGCAGCGGTGTCCAATTCTCTTCTCAAGTTTCTCGTGAAGTCTGAAGACCTTGATTTCCTTTTGAAAAAGGGAAGTATGGCAGCTGGTTTGAGTTGGTTTAAGCTGGTCCTTAGTTGGTCCTGAGCTGGTTTGCTTGCAGGTGCAGGGCTGCAGTTTTTTTCTGTCTTTAGAGAACGTTCTTAATGTTTCATTACAGTTACATTATCAGTGTGTTTCTTAGTTCTAAAACACCAGTACATAGAGTAAATGGTTTCTGAAGAACTAGGTTCTTTATGGAATGATGTGTGAAACCAGTGACAGGCAATAAAACCCTTTTTGCATTGAATTGAAACCTTTTTAAGTAGTTGCATTCGTTATTAGACTCCTTTAACCATAGATACACTACTGTGCAAGCTCAAAGGTTTGGGGTTAGTGTTTTTCAAAAGTCTTTTTTGCTTGCCAAGGCTGCGCTATTGTGATTTTTTTTTTCTCCAAAAATACAAAAATGTTAAATATTATTACAATTTAAAATAGCTGTTTTCTATGTAAATATATTTTACATTTATGTCTGTGATCAAAGCTGAATTTTCAGCAGCATTACTCGTCTTCAGTGTAATGAGGAGGAAGCTATGAGGATTTTTTTTCAGGATTTTTTGATAAATATAAAATTCAAAATTTTTATGACATTTGTTGATTTGTTGACATAGGTTGGCATAAAACTGATAACAAATGACAGTTGTAAAACAAATGTATGTATAGTGATTGAAAGAAGAAATATAAAACTTCAGTATCAAAAATAAATAACAAAAAAATACAGATATTGCCCGTTCATATCAGCCTGTCAATCAATTGCCAATGAAATGTCATTTTTTAATGTGTCAATAGCAATGTTGTGTTTTGCTGTAAAATTCTAAGTTTTATGTGTCTGGTCAGGTTGCATTGTACCTATAAAGATGCTTGGTGCCTGTATATGCTGATGGAGGCTTGTGAAGGTGGAGATCTGTGGAATTTACTGAGAGAGAGGTACATTACAGTCTCAGTAGCTCAGCGTACACACAGTGATATATGCACACAATTATTCTCAACTGATTCGTTTTAGTGATTTGTAAATCACTTAACTCCAAGGAAGGACGTTCGTGCTGAGTAACTCTGACATTTTAAGGAATTTTTATAACCTAATCAATAGAAGCTGATAGTATTTAGCTAAAAATTTACAAAAATAAAACACGTAAAGACTCGATGCTACAGTGAACACATCATCTTATGAACTGAACTAAACTGACAATGGCTGACTAATATGTGGTTTGCTGTTTCAGGGGGTCACTGGAAGAAGATGCTGTTCGCTTCTATGCAGCGTGTGTGCTGGAAGCTCTTAGTGTACTACACGCCAAAGACATTGTTCACAGAGACCTGAAACCTGAAAACGTGCTCCTGGACCAGCGAGGATACGCTAAACTGGTGCAGAATAGATACAAATTCAACCATGTTTAAAGTTAAACCAGATGGCAGCCTGTAACCACTTGTTTGTGATGATTCATTTTGGGTCATTTTAACTATTCTAACACTTCAGCTGTGTTTCTCTCTATCTCTCTCTATCTAACAGACAGGGTTTGGTTGTGCTAAGAAGCTGGGCTCTTTGCACAGAGCCTGGTCATTCTCTGGATCTGTGGGTTATCAGCCTCCAGAGGTCATTCTGCATCAAGGTCACAGCCTGTCCGCAGATCTCTGGGCTCTAGGGATGTTGCTGTATGAATTGCTCAATGGCAGGTGAGGGTTTTTTTCTACATCTTGTAGCAATTCTTTTGTGATTTTGCAAAGGCAGTACTGCCTATAGACTCTTACAGTATATTACAGTAGGCTTATATATAAGCATCAAGTAATATTCTGGCTTGTTTAAAAAAAAGGAACAAAAAAGAGCTTGCACACTATTTCCCGAGGACAAAAATCCAACAAAATTCAGTGCTCAGAGCAAAAAGGTGACATTTTTGGGTTTCCCCTTCATCAGTGACCAGTTAATATATTTAGAATGGAAGCTTAGCAGGTGGGTTGCACTACAAATAAATGTTTAAAAAGTATAACCAATAAAAAAATTCTGTCATAATTCTGTCAGACTTAATTTAGGTTTGTAATCACATATAAACATTGATTATACAGCACATTATAAATGGGGCAAACCAATGCACTTTGTTCTTGCATGACAAGCAAGCACAGCTGAGCTTCTTTTTACCATATGTTGTTACCACTTACCAGCTTTGATCAACAAGCCATGCGCATTTAGTTATTGTGCAAATTGTAGACAGTTGTACTTACTAATTTGCACATATGTGCCACAACACAATTTACAATTTGCCTAAATCAATAAGAAATTCAAATCTGATGTGAACAAGAAGCTAAGTGTTCAGACATCTGAACTTATTGTTTTGAGAGAAAAAAAAAATCAAGCCAAAATTGAGTCAAGGCAGTTGAGAACTCTATGAACTTCAGATTTTTAAAACCTTCATCTTGACTGCTAGGCCTTTATTGCTTGTGCATTACTATAACAGTGGTTTTTATTTATTTAAATGTTCAATTTAATTTCCAGTCCCCTGTTCTCTGGCTCGGAGCAGCTGAAGGTTTATACAGCATCTCTGAAGGGAATAGATGAGCTAGAGTTCCCAAAAACCATCAGCAGGACTGCAGCACATCTTATCAAGAGCCTCTGCAGGTACAAATAGAGTGTTTCCTCACAGTGTCTGTTTCCTATATGAGAAAAAAAAACATGGTGAGAAAAGCAAGTGAAACGTTTGTCACTCCTTTTTTAGAGAGTTAAATAGACACACACACAGACAAACAGACAGACACACACACAGACAGACAGACAGACAGACAGACACACACACAGACAGATATATAGACAGACAGACAGACAGACAGACAGACAGACAGACAGACAGATAGATAGATAGATAGATAGATAGACACTCAGACAGACAGACAAACAGATAGATAAATAGATAGATAGATAGATAGATTGATTGATTGACACACAGACAGATGTATAGACACTCAGATATATAGACACTCAGACAGACAGACAAACAGATAGATAAATAGATAGATAGATTGATTGATTGATTGATTGACACACAGACAGATGTATAGACACTCAGATATATAGACACTCAGACAGACAGACATAGATAGATGATAGATTGATTGATTGACACACAGACAGATATATAGACACTTAGATATATAGACAGTCAGAGAGACAGACAGATAGATAGATAGATAGATAGATAGATAGATAGATAGATAGATAGATAGATAGATAGATAGATAGATAGATAGATAGATAGATAGATAGATAGATAGATAGACACTCAGACAGACAGATAGATTGATTGGTTGATTGACACACAGACAGATAGATAGACACTCAGATATATAGACACTCAGACAGACAGACAGACAGACAGATAGACATATAGACAGATAGACAGATAGATAGATAGATAGATAGATAGATAGATAGATAGATAGATAGATAGATAGATAGATAGATAGATAGATAGTGTGAGCAGCAGAGCTACGCTGTGAGGTTTGTATGTCTGCTATCATCTGTCACCCATTTCCAGGCTCAACCCCTCAGAGAGACTGGGCCAGAGGAACGGGGTCAAGGACATCTGCAAACACATGTAAGACCTGTTTGTGTGTGCGCTTCATCAAATATATTTGTACAGAAGGAAGAGACGGGACTGGTGTGCGTGTGTGTGGGGGGGAGATGAGAGTGGAAAAGAAAAGAGCAAAGGAGAGGAGAGGATGCGGCTCTGTTTTTAAGTGCTGGCTTATTTTCTAGACTCATTAACTTGTGTTGTGTTTCTCAGGTGGTTTGAAGGCTTCGACTGGGAAGGACTTCTGAAGGGCACATTGACTCCACCAGTAATACCAAACGTGAGCAGCATAACAGAACACTGTAGAGTTTAGAACACTCTATTCAGTTTATATTATATACTTATATAACAAACACATCTTTCCAACGATGCATCTGTCCAGTTCAAATAAATGTAGCCTTTCTACAGGTTCCCTGTGTCTCTGATCTTGGAGGATCAGCACTCCTGCCAGAAACCCACACTGAAGCAGCACCACTGGATGATTCTGGCTGGGATGTAGACTTTTGATTTATACAATAGTGATATTGACAATGTAAACTGGGAAAAAATAATGGACTCTGGTGTTTATTTTGCATTGACTTTGCAGTTGATTATTATAATAATTTTTTTGGTTACACTTTACTTGAAGGGGTGTGCATAAGACTAACATGACACCTTCATAATCATGACATGACACATGTCATGAATATGAAGGGTTGTTATGCATATTTATGACAACTGTCATTAAGTGTCATTCGCTCAGTTATGTAATTTTTAATGCAAAGATGACATTGTTTGAGATGTCTTTGTTATGGGCTATGGTTAGGGGTAAGGGTAGGGGTAGGGTTAGGTCAAATAAAGTCATATTTGCATTAAAAATGACATAACTGAGCGAATAACACTTAATGACAGTTGTCATAAACATGCATAAAACCTCCTTCATATTCATGACATGTGTCATGTCATGATTATGAAGGTGTCATGTCAGTCTTATGCACACCCCTTCAAGTAAAGTGTTACCATTTTTTTTTCTGAGTTGAGATCCAATGGCGACAGTGCACAGCTTCAGGACTGGAATTACATTGCACTTCAAATGTGTCGAAATGCATGAAATGCAAATGTACATAATTCCTATTGGATTTATTTTTTAATGGAAGCTTATTTCTGTCACAGAATAAAAATACAAATAGCATTTACTTCTTTCTTTTTTCAGAATTGCATGATATAAACTCTCAATTCTGAGAAGAAGAAAACAAAACTTGCAATTGTTAGAAATATTCAGAATAGTGAAATGAAAAGTCACTATTAGCTACCTTTAAATTATGACTTTTCTCGCAATTGCGAGATTATCACAATTCAGACTTTCCTCAGAATTGCTAGTTTTTCTCAAACAATTCAGACTTTTATCTCACAATTCTGAGTTTATATCTTGAGAGAAAAATAGTCAGAATTGTAAAATAAAAGCGCAATTACTGTTCATATATATATATATATATATATGAAATAGCCTATATCCTTTAATTGAAACTGGTGCTCTGTTGTGCCAAAAGACATTTCGAAATATTTCACCACATACTTTTGCTTTTGCCGCACAGACCTTTTATGTCCTATAAATGTGTATTTATGTATGATAACCCCCTCAGCTTTCAGTGGGCCGGACAGTTTGAAATGATTAATAAAGAAACATGGATGAATGAGAAAGTAAAGAGTGGGATGTGCTTGATTAAAAAGAAACATTCCTATTGGATTATAGCCAATAAGCCGCGAAAGAGAACTGATCACGGACAAGCATTGTGGAAGGCAGAGGGGGCCAAGGGTGTGTCCGAAATCGCATACTGTTTAGTAGGTACTACATTTGAATTTGAACGTACTACTCGACCATTAAAAAAGTACGTTCTGTATAGTATAAATGTGGGTAGAATGAAATTCGGACGTACTACATCCGCCATGTTGACATTGTCACGTGACATACGTTGTCACTACAGCGCGAATATTTAAAGAGCCTAAAATTTTTACATTTTTGGCTGGATTTTGCTGTCGCAGACAGATTTCCACAGTCTGCGACAAAACCCCCGGATCATGACCAAATCGGTGCTCGTTGCGGTCGCCGAAGCTCGTTAAATATGAGCAGGTCAGCAACGTGATCCGAACCTGTCTCGAGCTATCACAGACACTACGATATTTTCAAACCTGTTTGATATTATCGCCACGTGATCTCATAATCTGAGCGACACAATGACAAGGTGGAACTAATCCAGCCATATTCTCTTTTGTCGTGGTTTCTTCTTTCTTTCTGATAAAATAACTGCACAGACCAATTGAAGGACCAGTTGATCGTCCATGCTTGAAGATATGGCCTATAATCGCTGTAATTTCTCGCGAGAATTTATGTGAGAAAACGTATTTTTGCTGATGGTCGGGAACGCCTCTTCACTGAATGTTTTGTAGTGTGTGCACCTCGTTAGTGTTGGGTTGTGTAGGCTAGTATGCTTGCAGCTATGACAAGACAACGACAGATGAGAACAAATCTTGTTGCATAGTGTGAGCAACAGAGTGATTCGGCTAGACTTTCAATCATGTAGTGTGAGCCCGGCTTTACTCGTGCACACCCTGGGGTGAGGCGCTAGCGCACGCTTGGATTGGGTAATTCTGGCGCTGAGGACCCCCTGGCAAACGCGAGAAGCCGGCCCCCTCCACAACAAATGGAATTGAGTGGGGGGAACAAATCTTGTTGCATAGTGTGAGCAACAGAGTGATTCGGCTAGACTTTCAATCATGTAGTGTGAGCCCGGCTTTACTCGTGCACACCCTGGGGTGAGGCACTAGCGCACGCTTGGATTGGGTAATTCTGGCGCTGAGGACCCCCTGGCAAACGCGAGAAGCCGGCCCCCTCCACAACAAATAGAATTGAGTGGGGGAAGGGATCATTTTCGTAGTGGGGCACAGAGAAACAGACATTCACCAAAACAATAACAACCCATATTATAACTGAAATAGATAAAGTTCTAGATTAAAACAGATCACCAATACAGGATAGTTCAATTTAGAACAATTTAAATAAATTAATTAACTACACAAAAACCCAAGGTGACCAGATTTCTGAAATTAAGACCGGGGACATTTCCTAGTTCAGTTGTCAAAATATCACTGAAATCTCACTTATTGTGCTTATCTACGAATTAAAAATAGGGATAATCTTTTTTTACATGTTTTTTAAAATTGGTGTGGGTTCCAAGTATTGAGTACATGTACAGTAAATGAACATACTTTCCAGAAGGCCAACAATTCACTAAAAATGTTTTTTTTATTGGTCTTATGAAGTATTCTAATTTGTTGAGATAGTGAATTGGTGGGTTTTTGTTAAATGTGAGCCAAAATCATCACAATTAAAAGAACCAAAGACTTAAACTACTTCAGTCTGTGTGCACTGAATTTATTTAATACACGAGTTTCACAATTTGAGTTGAATTACTGAAATAAATGAACTTTTCCACAACATTCTAATTTATTGAGATGCACCCATATTACTAATTACAGTGATGTTTGAGGATCAAACTTACCATAGTTTTTTTTTAACAGTTCACCAAAAATAACACTTATGAAATAGTAAATAGTAACTATTGCAAATAGCAAACATATCAAATCATTATTATAACAAAATTATAGTTTTACAAAAACAATAAAAATAAAACAATATGAGAACATATGATAAATAAAACTGCATTTAAAAGAAATATGTTTAATATTTTCTAACTGTATTTAACATTTTCACAAACTGAGAACAGTAATTACAACTCAATTTTATGTTTATGCTTTTGGAAATCTATCCCAAGCCAGGTGTATTATTTAGCATTTTAGGCTCATTTTGACAAATGCTCAAATGAAAGCAGCACCCTCAGCTGAAGATGTAATAACAGCTCTCTAGTATAGTTGTGTTTGCACATCAAATGTTTCTATTTATAACGTGTTCATGCAGCGTTGAGCAAGTAGCCAATCACAGAGAGAGCTGTTGATTTCTTGAAGGCAATAGCCAATCAGGGTAATTTAAGTTAGAATAAGCTAACTGCTGAAAATGCTGTTTGTTTGTTTATTTCGTCCAGTACATGCTCGCGAATCCATTCTTTATAACAAACAAAGCATAGACACAATAAGACATTAATTGTGGGACAGAAATATGACAAAATGCCCGCCTTGGTGAGTAGTCACATAAAAACACACACACAGAGAGAGACAGAGAGACAAAGAGAGAGAAGAGGATTTATGCTCAAGCTCTTTTGAAAAAGAAAAAAAAAACATTAACCAAAAAGTTTCTCTTTGGTCAAAAAAAGGTTCCCGATCACTGGTCTATAGGGTTAAATCAAATTTAATTCTTCTGGATTATTTTTCCTACAGGATTTGAATTTGACAATATATTATTTCTTTCCACATTGGTCCAGTTTTAACACGGCTGTTTGTTTGAACTGAACAAAAGCAAAGAAAAAGTCTGGTTCTGGGGACCATCTGCACTGCGTTTTGTTAGGCATATGTTTCTCTTTTCTGACCCAGTTTAGTTAATGGAGCTCCCTGCAAATGAGACGATGATCTGAATAAAGTGTGTTAAATTAGGGAGACATAGCAAATGTGCAGTGTCCCCATGATTTTAATTGAAGATGTCAGTTATGTCAAATGTCGTTGCCGCAGGCATCACAGTATGGTGAGGGGCGTAACATTTCCGTCACGCGCTTGAGGTTTTCGGCCAATCACAACACACTGGATAGCTGGCCAATCACAGCACACCTCGCTTTCAGACCGATGAGCTTTGTAAAAAAGTGTTTCAGAAAGGCGGGGCATAGAGGAGAAACAATAATGTACAGTATGTGGAAAATAATGTTTTTTGAACCTTAAACCGCATAAACACATTTCATTATACCAAATACTGTTCTTTTTAGCAACGTCATATGACCCCTTTAAAAAGACTGTTGACTGAGGTTCAATATAGCCTATTTCATTAACGTAATGGGACATGCAAAATGGCTGATAAACTGATGAAAACCAATGCTCTAAAAGATTTTATTATTATTATTATTTTGGAGTTTTTAGCATTAAATTAAATCTGTCAATTAATGTGATGGATCTGCGAAGTTCGGTATAATATCAGTATGGGAACTTAAACACTAGACTTCTGTTACAGACTCCCTGGAGATGTTGCCAAAAAGCATGTTAAAGCACATAATTGGATGAGGAAGTTTTGGGAATACCTCGAGGAGTTGGTGGAGGTTTGGCCCGGGGCATGCAGGCTCAGGCTGACTTCAGAGGGGGAGCGAGGGCGTGTTTGTGAGAGGGGCTGAACACTGGCTCCGGGGTCCGGGAGGGATTTACCACAGTCTGAGGAGAATAGACAAACTTTCGGAGGACGGGTGACCCAGTTTCCACACACAGGTAAGAGTCAGTTTCTTAAAACCTCCACAAACCACGTAGGCTATAAATGCGGCGATTTCGTACAAAAGTAGAAAAGCCACCGTAGTTGCTAACATTTTTTTTTGAATATCGATAGACGGAAGAAGCTGCCACATTTATTATTGATCAAATTCATTCATTCATCACTCACTCACTCAGTCGTCCCGTTTGTAATTCAACATTAGGTCTGTTTAGCATCACATCAGTACTTTAGATAGATAGATAGATAGTGAGTGAAATTATTTTATATGACATTTTTTATAATGTTAATAGGGTTTCCTTATAATTCATATCAGTGCTGGATTAATAATCACATTTCCCTTTTGAAAACACATGGGTAGGATACCTATTTACATACTGTGTTTGTGTATATGTTATGCAATCCAATGATATGCAGACATTTTAAGTGTCTCTAAACTATTTAAATGATTTTTGGGACAACTGTATGTTAAGTTTTTCCATTTTGTTAACATTTTTATGTGAGTCTTGCATGTAATCTACAGTAACTGCAGGTATAAGTGCTACTTTGAATAAGTTTGTAGTTTTATGCACTGATGCATTTCTCTGTCTTTATGTCATGCCGGGTCATTTTGGGTGTGTTTTTGTCAATTATGTAACGAGGAAAGGGTGTGCTTGTGTGTGTGGCATGTCTAGTCATGCTGAATAAGCTTAGGCTAGTGTAACATTCGAACAACAATCCCAAATTCAAAGGTTTGTTTTGTAGTCAGGTTGGTGTTGGTAGGGAAAATGCTTTAAGATGGCTTTGAGAGTAACACATTTCTGAGCAGCAGGAAAAGCCATGACAGCAAAAGCAACCTGTAGGATGAGACCCGTTGTGAGGTGTGTCTTCAGGAGACCATTCCGATATTTCATATAGCGATATTGTGAAATTTTGGAATGAAGTAAAAACGTGCTTCCACTACAGGCTGACATAGTTACCTTTCACTGTATATTACATCAGACATAAGGATGCGTCGCTGCTTTTCCACATTTCTCTTCCGTTCCCAGACAGTTAATTTGTCTGCTGTGATGCAACACCCTTCCCATTCCCTCTTCCCTCTCCTCTCCTCTCCAAACCTTTTCAGTGTGATTCTGAGTTCTTCATGCTTCATTTGGGAATCACAGCCAGAGAACACCCAGGCCATTCTCTCACTCACCCCCTCCTTCATTCATTAACCATTGGACAGCGCTCTCATTTTAATTGATTGAAATAAAGCTAAAATAAAATATAAATAATTGATGAAAAAGTATTTAAGAAAACATAAACGAAAATTAGAAATGCTGTCTTTGTTGAAATAAGTATTCAAATTGTTGAAACTGAAATGAAAGTAAATTAAAGATGAATACAAAATAAAAATAAAACCTAATAAAAAAGCACATACTATTGACAAGAAACGCATAAGACATGATGTGAAATTGTATAAACACAATTACTAAAACTAAGTTTAAAATGAAAACTGGAAATATAAAACATTAAATAAAAAAGCTGATATGTTGAATATTAAATACTAAAATAATATAAAAAAATAACTAATAACTTACAATAAGGAAATTAAGAGGTTTTCATTTAAAGAGTTTCAAAATTGCTGAAACTAAAATAATAGCAAATAGAAATAAAAAGAGGTAAAAACAATAACAGCGTGCAATATTTATTGAAAACACATGAACAAGACATGACAAAGTTGCAAAATAACACAATTACTAAAGTTAAAATGAAAACTGAAAATATGAATTCAATATGATAATTCAAAACATTAAATAATAGTATAAACAATTCTAAAATCAGAGTTTTTTTTCCTATAACTTTTCTTTAAATTAAAAAATAAATAAACAAATAAAATAGGCAATACATTTGGAGACATGTATAGCACTATAAAATGATATGGCTATTCCATTTCTTATTAAAATGAAGGAATTTGACACCGTTTGAGATATTGTGGAGATCTTTTCTAAAACTCTAGAAGTGACACTTTTTCTCAAGCGGTAATAAATGAGTCTTCATTTATCACCATTGCTTTCAATGAGCAATAATTGCGATATCAAAGATTTCGTTAAGGTTTTCTTTCCAGTGAGCTTGTTCACTTCTTGTGTTCTCCATCCTCACACGACTGAACATCACTTTTCACTCACCTACATCCCGTCTCCTAACGGTGAGGTTTTTCCTTACACACGTATTCGTCCTGGATCCTGAATGTCTTTAGTCTAACAATGTGCCTGTTGTTCTGAGCACTGAGGTTCTCTCGGCATTGTAAGAGGTTCAGACCATCTTGTGTGTGTGTGTGTGACAACTGGGTTATAAATCAAATACAACTTTGTTCTCAGTACCTTTTGAAATAATAATTATCTGTTGAACTATTGGGTGATTGCCAGGGTGTTTAAAGTAGTTTTCAGCATGTGGTTGCCAGGACTGTGCTGCTAAGATGTTGTACACTGTAAAAAATGGCCGTGAATTTAATGGTAAAAGACTGTAAAAATGCTACAGTAAAAACTTGTTAAATGGTTAACGGTAAATTCCCCTACTATATACGGTGAAAAACTGTATTGGACATTACATGTATTGGACATTAATTTTACGGTAGTATACCGTTTTTGGAAGTGAAAAAGACCGTATAATTTACAGTGAATAACCGTAAATTGACATTCCCAGAATTCCCTGCGTTACATTTCAAATGTGATGTTTTTTTTGCTGAAAAAACTGTTTCTTCTTATTTTTTTCTTATCAGTTTTGTATATTAGGTTTGTGTGGTACACCTAATATTGTTAAATGAATGTTTATTGCATTATTTCAGTTTTGTGTGTTACCATGATGCTGTTTAAAGTTTGTGTGAATGACGCTGTGCACCTTCTATATATGATATTATTTAAAAGCTGCTTGTGATGGGCTTTGGTTCATCACGTGACTTTCTCATCACCACCTGCATTTGGTGGTTATCAGTGTATTACAAAGGTACAAAACAGATTTCAGTACTTCAATAGGTTGGTATATTAACATTATATCAGTTAATGAAATTACGGTATTTAACTGTAAATTTAAGTTAAAACCTAAAACGTTGCTACTGTATTTTTTAGGATAAAATTCCTTTTTTTTTTACCGTAAATTGTACGGATTTTTTTTACAGTGTAAGTATAAGTAAATACAGCTTGAGTTCTTCTTTCAGTGCAAGTTTGTTGAATTGTTTTCAATTATTTGATCATCCATTAGGCAAAACTGTCAATCCGATCACTTAGAAAACCAATATTACACCTCTCAGCAATAAGACTGAGGGATCATTCATGTTAGCAGCACAAACGAACCGTTTCTCCATTCATCACATTGTTTGTACAGGAGCTCCGCTGAGGTTTCCTCTCTCAACTACAGCCTATAATGTTTATGACACTTTTTTTAGTGGGTACAATTTTACGACCTAAAGAACAAACTAAATGCAGTTTAACTGTTCCGCACAGGAAACAACACCATCCTGAGATCACAACCGCAAAATTTACGCTTCCCGTGGCCACATGTGACACTAATAATGCTCTTCAGTAATGGACCATGAGTCAGGGTAGACACCTTACATAATTGAACACGACTGAAAACAAGGCTGTGAGGGATGTACAGTCTTTGTTGAAATAACTGTTTCTTCTTAGTTTTTTCTTATCAGTTTTGTATATTAGGTTTGTGTGGTACACCTAATATTGTTAAATGAATGTTTATTGCATTATTTCAGTTTTGTGTGTTACCATGATGCTGTTTAAAGTTTGTGTGAATGACACTGTGCACCTTCTATATATGTTATTATTTAAAAGCTGCTTGTGATGGGCTTTGGTTCATCACGTGACTTTCTCATCACCACCTGCATTTGGTGGTTATCAGTGTATTACAAAGGTACAAAACAGATTTCAGTACTTCAATAGGTTGGTATATTAACATTATATCAGTTAATGAAATTACGGTATTTAACTGTAAATTTAAGTTAAAACCTAAAACGTTGCTACCGTATTTTTTAGGATAAAATTCCTTTTTTTTTTTACCGTAAATTGTACGGATTTTTTTTACAGTGTAAGTATAAGTAAATACAGCTTGAGTTCTTCTTTCAGTGCAAGTTTGTTGAATTGTTTTCAATTATTTGATCATCCATTAGGCAAAACTGTCAATCCGATCACTTAGAAAACCAATATTACACCTCTCAGCAATAAGACTGAGGGATCATTCATGTTAGCAGCACAAACGAACCGTTTCTCCATTCATCACATTGTTTGTACAGGAGCTCCGCTGAGGTTTCCTCTCTCAACTACAGCCTATAATGTTTATGACACTTTTTTTAGTGGGTACAATTTTACGACCTAAAGAACAAACTAAATGCAGTTTAACTGTTCCGCACAGGAAACAACACCATTCTGAGATCACAACCGCAAAATTTACGCTTCCCGTGGCCACATGTGACACTAATAATGCTCTTCAGTAATGGACCATGAGTCAGGGTAGACACCTTACATAATTGAACACGACTGAAAACAAGGCTGTGAGGGATGTACAGTCTGTTCAGTGCTGTCTCAAGGTCAGGCATCACACCTCATTTTTTTCTGGAACTTTTTGTCTCAAGGAATTTTTGGGAAGATATATTTTCAGTGCTTTTTCAGCTGAATGATTGACATGAAGGTACACTGCAGAATATTACACGCTTTCAGTGCAAGTTTGTTGAATTGTTTTCAATTATTTGATCATCCATTAGGCAAAACTGTCAATCCGATCACTTAGAAAACCAATATTACCCCTCTCAGCAATAAGACTGAGGGATCATTCATGTTAGCAGCACAAACGAACCGTTTCTCCATTCATCACATTTTTTGTACAGGAGCTCCGCTGAGGTTTCCTCTCTCAACTACAGCCTATAATGTTTATGACACTTTTTTTAGTGGGTACAATTTTACGACCTAAAGAACAAACTAAATGCAGTTTAACTGTTCCGCACAGGAAACAACACCATCCTGAGATCACAACCGCAAAATTTACGCTTCCCGTGGCCACATGTGACACTAATAATGCTCTTCAGTAATGGACCATGAGTCAGGGTAGACACCTTACATAATTGAACACGACTGAAAACAAGGCTGTGAGGGATGTACAGTCTGTTCAGTGCTGTCTCAAGGTCAGGCATCACACCTCATTTTTTTCTGGAACTTTTTGTCTCAAGGAATTTTTGGGAAGATATATTTTCAGTGCTTTTTCAGCTGAATGATTGACATGAAGGTACACTGCAGAATATTACACACTGAACCCCTCGCAGCCTCGTTTTCATATTAAATATGCTTTAAAACTCTCCAGAATGCTCAACTTTTACTGTACACTCTCAGACAAAAATGTACATTTATACCTTATTTACCCCTAACGGCGGCATATGAGTACCTTAAAAGTACATATTAGTACCTAAAGTGTATTAGTAACATAATGTGCAGATTAGTATCTAAAGTTAAGTTATTAAGTTATTAAAGGAGCCAATCGTTGATTGGTAAAGTCATTGTGTCACTGCAGTGGCCGTTAGATGCTCCGGTTACCATAGAAACCTGAGGCTGGACCAGCCGTGTAAATATTAGTACCAAAATGGTACATAGTATCTAAAGTGTATATATTAGTACCAAAATGGACATTACCTACAGTGTATATATATATGTACCAAAAATGGTACATATTATTAGTACCTAAAGTGTAAATATTAGTACGAAAATGGTACATATTATTACATAGTGTAAATATAGTACGAAAATGGTACATATTAGTACCTAAAGTGTACATATTCGTACAAAAATTTACATATTAGAACCAAAATTTACACATTATTATTATTATAATTATTATTATCACTTAAAGTGCTTGTACCAAAGTGGTACATATTAGTATATTAGTACCTAAAGTCTGTATATTATTACCTAAAGTGTACAGTCCCAATGGTCAGCTTTTGTACCTTTTTTTCTGAGAGTGTAAGTACATTACTGTACAGGCAAGTTGTTCGGTTTTACAAACAAGTCAAAATAGTTTTTGTGTCTAGATAAACCTATAAAAGACATTTGTCTCCTCATCTCTGCTCTTTGTGAGTTGTTGATATCCGTGTTGGTGTCTGAGAGCTTGAGTTTTCTTCAGCGACGGAGGCTGTAACTCTGTAGGTCTTTCTTTGAAATGTGCTTTAGTTCATTTAGCACCAGTTTGAGTAATAGCCTCTGTCACTCTCTCCCCTCTTTGTTCTGTTTAAGTTCCCAAGTGAGTGCCAGAAACACACAATAGTGCCTGTCTACCTCTGACAATGGCCCTTATGAATGAGGCAGGGAGGGAGAGAAAGAGAGAGGTCTGTCCTCATCTGTGATGCGTAATCATTTTCAGATGTCATTGCTGCTAAATCCATTTATCTCCAGCTTTTGTGGACCTGTGACAGAGAGAGGGATGTGCAGAGATGCTCAGATGAAAGGGATTTCCCTGTTTACTGTTGTGTTGCTTTAACCCTTGCCTCTAAAGTGACCACATGTGGGGTGTAGAAATAAGTTTTTTTTAATTCCTTGTTAATCTGCAAAAAAAGCATAGCTCTACTGTTTAAAATACTTTTAGTAAGCAGAGACACATTAAAGTGACAGGCACTTATAAAGTTAGAAAAGGTTTCTTTTTCAAATATTGATTTTTCCCGCTAAATCTTCCTGAAAATGTATAACGGTTTCCACAAAAATATTAAGCAGTGCTACTTTTTTCAGCTGTGTTAAGCACCAAATTGAGAAATATTTCTGAAGGATCAAGTGACACTGAATGTATTATATATATATGTTAAATATATAGTAAATACAATATTTAAATAGAATAGATAAAAAAGAAAAGTTATTTGTAATTGTAGTAATTATTTATTTACTTAGTTTTATCTGAATTTTTATACAGTATAATGCAACAAAATATATCGCAAATCTTACCAAATCCAGACTTTTGAAAGGTAGTGTATACGTATCACATGACATCATATAACATTTTAAAATATATAATATGAGTAATAATAATAGTTTATATAATATAATATGTAACATTTAAAAATGTATATATTCATATATATAATAAATAGAACATAATAAATAGAAAAATGCAAATATTTTAAATTGTAAAAATAATTCACAATATTACTGTTTTTACTGTATTTTTGACCAAATAAAAATACAGAAAATACCAAAAATCTTTCCTACCTCAAACTTTCGAATGGTTGTCTATGTGTCATATCATCATATATTTATCATTTATTTATATATATGAATATAAAAATGTTTTGGGCAACGTCTTGGAATTGTATTATTACATTTTAATTATTTTAAATAGTACTTTGTATAAAATTGTGTAAATACATTTTACTAAAATGTAATGTTTAATATTCTTACATTTCTTGGAAATTTCTGAACTGTTTTAAAACGGCTGATATACCCATGAATTTAATTTCAGTGCCAAATAAGGCTATAAAATAGAATACTTTTTGAACATGACAGCATAGCTTAATTAGGATAATAAACTATACCTCTTTTGTTTGTGAAAATTGTATTATTATTATTTTATTAATGATTATGGTTTAAATTATGACGTGAAGGTTTTGTGGTCTGGACATTCTGTTTTTAAATTTGTATGTATCTTGAATTAATATTATTATACTATTATTGTAAATATTAGTCATACTGATATATATATAGTCATTATAGAGTTGTATTGTGTGCATATCATCATCCGTGGCTATTATAAACCAAGTTGTGATGCTGGCTGGCTTCGGCGTCTCTAGAGTTAAGTATTCTGGAGACAAACATCACGGCACTTGCTGTGGTGGCATTCAAAGAGAGAGGAGGGAGGGCATTTTCCCTCTCTGTGGGAATACCAATGCAGGGCGAGGGGTGATGACATCATCCTTTGTCCTCCTGTGCTTTTAATGGGGGAGGAAGTGGGTGAGAGGTTAGAGAGAGAGAGAGAGAGAGGCTGTGAATTGAGCCCCGGTAAGTGAGCGTGTTTGGGTCGTCTTATTGGCAAACGCGTTCACACTGGGGCCTCCCAGTCACCCCATCTCAGCACCAAATCAGTGCGACTGTACTCGCTTCAGCAGTGTCATCTTCTGCTGCGGGACGCCATTCAAATTCACTTGAAGCCTGTCAGCGAGAAAACACACCTCTCGTCATCTCCACCTGTCCTTCTGTGTGTCCTGAAACACTTCCACACCTGTGCTGTGTTTATGTTTCGGCTGCGTGTGTGTCCTGCCTCCTCGAAAATGGCCGAGAGTTACCCGAGAGCCTGTTGTGTGTCGGCCAATCATCATTACGTCCTCCTGGCATTCAGGCTGAAACATTAGTTGGCTTCTCTCAGGGCTGAGTGCTTTTCATCCAGGTTTTGTTCTCAGACCTCTTTACAAGAAATCAATGTAATTAGTCGGTTAGTAATTTAGAGTCACTGCACATTAATGTAATTCAGT
This sequence comes from Sinocyclocheilus grahami, assembly GCF_001515645.1. Lineage (NCBI taxonomy): Eukaryota > Metazoa > Chordata > Actinopteri > Cypriniformes > Cyprinidae > Sinocyclocheilus > Sinocyclocheilus grahami. The sequence goes on from NW_015505644.1 coordinate 1,287,713, forward strand.
GTTAATGCACCAGATCATTTCAGCATAGCGTTAGAATAAAGGACTATAATTGCTGGTGGTTTTTGTAATGATTATTATTATCTTTTAGCATATTGGAGTCGCCACGTTTTTTTAATAACAGTAGGTCACTCAAGGTAAAAATTTCCGTAAACTTTCCAAAGTTGTCCCAAAAATCCTGGAAAGTTTCCAAAAATTCCAGAAATGTACCGAAAATGTTCTGCCTCCCTAATTTTACCGCAGTTAACTGCTCTGCTTTGTATTGTGTCTTGACTTGATTTTCGATTCAAACAATCACTGAAGTATCTTTTACAATAAATTGCAATTTGAGTTTTTCTACTGCAAAATGTCATGTGTCTCTGGAAAATAGCGATCCATGATGTTTAATACCAAAGTTGTTTGTTTGTTTGTTAATGAGGGATTTGTGGACACTATTGTTTTTAGATTTGTGGTGTGAAAATGATATCTTTTTACTTCAAAATAAAAACAAATCAGATGTACATTTGAGATATTTTTGCTTTTCATTACAAACTATAGGCTAATTGAGGGAAATCATTTCATTTGCATTTATAATGTTGCTGTTATGACATATCTACAATTAAAATATAGACAATTAAATATGTAAATATTCAAATGCCTGTACATGAATAATAGAAAACAAATTTCCTTATGAGGAATGTATTTTTACTGGGATTATGCTTTGTCTGTCATTGGTTCAGTTATTCAACTAATATATAAATGTATAAAACAAATACAATGTATAATATTAATAAGAAAGTCTAATAAGGCCACATTATCTCAGTAGCCTCTTGGAATAATTGTACGTTTTGTTCTACAGCAACTAATTAGCAGATGTTTCTGTTTATTTCCTATAATTACGGTGGCCGAGAGAGCTCAACGCGCTGCAAATAAAAAAACAAATGCAAATTTTACTATTAAAATAAATAAATAAATAGCCTATATATACATTATTATTATTATTATTATTATTATCATTATTATATAAAAATAAATACAAATAAAACATTGTTACTATGGTTAAACCATGGTAAATAAACCATGCTAACTATAAATAGCCTATATATACATTATTATTATTATTATTATTATTATTATTATCATTATTATATAAAAATAAATACAAATAAAACATGGTTACTATGGTTAAACCATGGTAAATAAACCACGCTAACCTAGTTTAGCTATGGTTTTTGTACAACTGTGGTTATACAATTGGTAATCAATACATGGTTACTACATTTACTATAATAAAACCATGGTTAATTTTTGTAAGCATCGTTGCGGTCCCCCTTTGTGGTCTGTGCTACTTGAAGTGCGTTTTTTGTTTGTGTCAGCGTGTTTCTATTTTTACAGCGCGTTTCTGGTTGTGTTGTGAGTATTTGCAACGCGTTTCTATATTTGGTTGTTATGCGAGTATTTGCAGCACATGTGCTGTCAAACTGATGAAGACGTATTCTTAATTTGCTGGTGCTTTTTCTATTGGCATGTGTTTTAGGTTGCAGCACGTTGAGCTCTCTCGGCCACCATATAAAAACACATTGGCTGATACATCATGATCATCCTGCATATGCAAAACTTTGTATCTAAATATGTTACAATTTGGAAGTAAATGCACATTATTCTTACAGTTAGTGGGGCATCTTCCCTTATCTCTACGTTAAAAAAAAAAAAAAAAAAAAAAAAAACCTTTGTAGAGCGTGTCAGGGCTTGTTTTTGACTGTTGTGGTTAACAGCCATTTATTATCTTTGCAATTATATAGTGGAAAAAATGCCACATTTCTATCAGCTTTAATAAGGATTATTTGGCGAGCTGCTATTAAAAGGACCAGTTTGTGAAAATTGCCATATTTGACATATTCAGTTAAAGGTGAAATGTGACATTTTTGTGGCACTATAGTAGCATACAGAATAGTCATCCTTTTTTGCTGCTTGGTATCAGGTTTGCAGATTTGAATCAGATTTTATTTTCCATTTCATTTAAATTTTAGTTCAAGTTTTAGTAGTTTTGTTAACTAATGTAGTTAACTAATATCAACAAATAAATCCTTATTGTAAAGTGTTGCATATCCAACTTTTCTTCTGTGGAATATCAAATAAGATATTTTGAATAGAGCCCGACCGATATATCGTTTTGCCAATATTATCGACCGATATGAGCCTGTCGCCGATATATTGATATCGGCGAATATGTCGCCGATATGAACTTTTTTTTCACAGGACATATAACGCAGATAAAATGCTTGAAATGGTGTAATTACTTAGTTTGTCCGTGCTCCATTGTTTGCTACTGGCGACCTGGATGAAACACTTTAAAGCTTAAAGGGGGTCGTATGATGCCACGGATCAGCTCTAGGCATGACGAAGCAGATATCGTCCTCTTTTGGAAGACCAAACAAAGTAGTTTCGCTTTCACAACAAAGCACACAGCGTCTTTACGACATGGCGGCGGAAACAATAAAACTACAGCGAGAATAAAAGTTATGCCTTCTTTCTTTGCGTGAACATTTGGGCGGCATTATGCAAATATTCCCACATAGTGACGTAGACATGTGGGGGCGTGTTAGAACGAGCCATTTTAGGTAGGTGTGGCTGACTCTGAACTTTTATAAAGAATATCTCTTTGGATTTGAGACTTTAGTCTTTGCAACTTTACAGATCTTCTTTATGCACCAAGAGCTTGTAACACTCCAAAGAGAAAGGAAAAATTGAAATCGCATCATATGATCCCTTTAAGTCTATGGAAAACCATTGAAACTTTGAACGGCCATATCTCCGTAACGGCGTGGCAAATCCGCACCAAATTCGGGGGATCCCTTCAGGCAGCTCAAGAACCCTCTCGAACGTGAATCGAGTGTAGTCTAGAGGCCCGCTTTCGAATGAGACCACCCCCGCGTGGATAGCCCCCGGGGTTCGGGAGTTACAGGTGGTTAAATTCGCGGTCCGGCGCCAACCGATCAAGCGATCCCGGGGGGCTACCGACGCGCGGTGGGTGGAGTTCGAGAGGGCTCCTAGAGCTGAAGGGATCCCCCGAATTTGGTGGAGATCCGCCAGCGCGTTCGCGAGATAGTGACACCAGTCAACACTTTCACTTCAGTAAGGAGGTTTCTTGTTCAGGCAGCAGCATTCAAGCGTCGTCTTATTCGACCGTAAGTGCCCTGCGAAGTGGACTTTACATGAAATTCCGCCATGATTCCAGTTCCAAGGGAACGTACACGTTACATTCAAAGGGCATTAAAGTGCGCGAGACATGAATTTATATTGTATTTATTTACAGAGGTATATTATGTCACACTTAACACTTCTCTAGTAAGTTTTGTCTGTGTGTGAAGACAGTAGCGCAAATCCATGAATGAATGTTCCGAAGTGAAATAAACTTCAACGGAATAAAGTTGAATGGAATTGAATTTAATTAAAGTTGAATAAACTTCAACTTTACTGTTCAGTGCACTGATGTCAGACTCATTTTGGATAATAAAGTTTATTTTTATATATACCCTGCCTCCATTACGTATCTCTGTCACATCATTGTAAGTGTTTGATCACCACATTTCATTGCAAAAAATTGGTTTATGTACTGTATATATATTCTGTTTATGTATATACTGTATTCTATATATAGTACCAGTCAAATGTTTGGACACACGAATGGGAAAGTGTCCAAACTTTTGACTGGTACTGTACTATAATATACACAAAGATTATCGGCCGATATATCGATCGATATTTTTACTTCCTAATATCAGTATCGGTATCGGCTCCAAAAAACCCATATCGGTCGGGCTCTAATTTTGAAAGATGACTTTTTTAATGAATGTCAATAGTCATAAAACCATTTGGTTACCAACATTTCTAAATATCTTATTTTGTGTTCTATACAAAATATTGGTGAACAACAGATTTCTCAGATTAGTTGTTCTCAAAGCATGCTTTTGGATTTTGTTAATAAAGAATAACAATTTGGTCCCTCTGTAATTCTCTTTGCCACCTTGAAGAATTCTCAGTTCCTTAAAGTGTAGATAGACGGCCGGGAAGCAAGAAAACACACATTCAAATGTATTCTCAATACTTCAATTTATTCATAGAAATACAGATGTTATATAGGCATATGTCGAGGGGAGTTTCACCCTCTTAACCAATGAGGATATGAATAACATACACATAGGATCTTTGGCCAAGAACATGTGTTTATATAAAATGGCCACATGTACAGAAAAACATGGACATATTAGGAATAGACTTTTGCGAAGAATGCTGAACTGTCTTCATGGTTTCATCACAAACTCCTTTACCCTTGTAGTCCTAACATTCATGTCCTTATTGGGGCATTTAAACCAAGAACTAATGTATACATTTAAGCATGCATACCTCGCATATGAGTAAGAGATATTTAAAACATAATACAAGAGAGAGAAATGGATACAGGAGGGGGAATGAGAGAGAGGGGAAAAAAGGAGGGGTGAGGCATGTCTGGAATCAACAGAAAGACAGAGAGTGTTTTCTAACAGATTTAAATATGTATTTTGCTGCTGTGGGTGCGTAACGGCTCTCATGCAGTAGCCCTTGTCCTTTTTCATATAATTTAGAGAGATGTGGGAGTCTGTGAAGTGTTGGACTCTTATGATGATGCTGATGGCAGTGAATCTGTGTGTGTCTCACAGCTATGCAGTTTCAGGATTGGTTACGTTCCTTGCGTCTCACTGGAGGAGATGGCAAGTCTGAAATGGACAATCTGAAGACGCTCCTTCCGTCTCTGCCCTCGTCCTTCTCTCTGTCCTCTCTCTCCCTTTCTCCGTCCTCTATCATAGGCTTAGGAGCGCTAGCCTCTCTCACAACCTACTGGCTGGTGACCAGACCTCGGCCAATCCAGCCTCCATGTGACCTACAGGCCCAGTCCATATCTGTGCAGGTAACTGTGTTGTTACTGCAAAACTAAAACTCATATCTATCCAATAAAAATAAATATTAGCTGAAAAAAATTGAAAAGTGCTGTATGAAATTTTTTTTACTCTACTAAAGCGTGAAATACCATGTTTGCAGATATTTAGGAAACATTAGTTCACATACTTGTTTCTCCAAAAACAATGCTACAGCCAGTTATTCTACTTTGAAATGTGTGTGTTTTTTATTTATTTTGATTTTTATTTTGGTTTCACCCACTGTCAGTTTACCCAATATAGTATTTCCACACCTTGGGTTGCCAATTGGTGGAAAACACAGCGTATTGCAGCCATGGAATCCAGCAAACAAACTGGGTCAGAGATCGCAGATTCTACCCAACCTATCCATCTAAAAACTCTATGACCAAAGGAATATTAAAACGCAGCTAAATCAATTCATCAACTTAGTATCATTGTCAGCTGGGCTCGTTTCTGTAGCATGTTCTCAATCTGGCAACCCATGTGAGCGCCGAGTCTGAGGAGGAGGCGGCGGCGGGAGGAACAAACTCTCCCCAATATTTAGAATTTGGTCTGCAGTACCCATTTCAACTGCTATAGCTGTCAATATTATATACTGCTCCTTTAAAGACTTAATTAGACTTAAAAATGTGAAATATTACTTTGGCAAATTACAAAATGAAAGTAGGTTAAGTGGAAGTACTGAAGTTACTAAAACTGCAATAAAAACGAATTAAAAGAAATATTAAAAGCAAAAACTGTTACTAAATTATACTAAATTACTAAAATTTTAAATATTAAAATACTAAAACTTAAACTAAAATTAAAATGAAAAGTGAAAGCGTAAAAATAAAACCTAACTGAACACTTTAATAGTGTATATATGATGGATATAATGATGAATAGCTGAAAGTATACTGTACACTGTTTAAATTTAGTATGTGAAAACTTTTGCAGGTCTATTGTTTCACATGATCCTCAATTACATGTCGAGTCAGTTTTTGGCTAATCAAATAATGTCAACCATACTAAAGAGCCAGCTTGAACTGTTTTGCCGGTATTAACTGCTTTAAGGTGGTCTTAGCTGATCTTCCTAGTCAAGCTGCTCTTAAGCCGATCTTTCACACTGTTTAGCTGAAAAATGTCCAAAAACTAGCCAACATTACAGTCTAATCAAACTGCCATACCAACTTAGACCTGGTGTTTTTTTGAGCTGGGAAGAAAGACAGCAGATATACTGAAAGTAAGAGGTAATGTACAATCAGCCGGTCATCGAGACATGTCACCTTTATTTACAATACGGATTAATCATTTTTTATTAAGAACATTTAATACTGCTTCTGCTTTATTCATCGCATTGAAAATGGAAGGTCAATTTGAGTGCATTGCATTGTGGGATACAGTATCACACTTTGTGTTTGAGTTGCTTACTGCACATTTGAGCACATTTAAGTTGTATACTGTGCATAGTTTACTGTACGTACACAAATTCACTCAAACTCAGAAATTAGTAGATTTCACTACATAAAGAAGCGTTAACTCATTGAATAAAATGTGAAATTTTGAAGGGAAAAAAACCCGAAATATTATATTCTTGTAAAACACTCCAATAATCTTTGTTTGTTTGTTTTATTTACAATTTTAATATCATTCTGATTCTTTAGGCAAGTAATGATAATTATTGGATGAACTGTCTTTTTTTTTATGGAGAAATGCATGAAAGTATAAATATATACCAAGAGCAATCATACTTTGTCATATAACACATATGATTTTCAGATATTACATATACTTATTTACAGGGAGATCAGAGCTGTAGACGCTCAGCTTTACTGACGGATGACAATCTGCTGGAGTTTTACTATGAGGACACAAAGACAGTGTACGACATGTTCCAGAGAGGACTGCGGATAGCAGGTCTGTGTGATTTCAGTTTGTATAAATATACAGAAAAAACATTTCGAGTGACTATTTCATCCATTGAGCCCAGATGAATTCAGTGGCTCCTCAGTTTTTCTTTCTTTTCTTTTACCGCAGTGCTCTGCAAGGCTTTCTCAGATCGATAATGCTTTTATCACATGCAGCTTCCTTCAGCGAATGAACTGTACAATAGTTTCTTGGTCGATTGCTTGAGTTTGAAGTGCTTTTTTTGTGTGTGCTTGGATTCATGGAACGTAGAAAGCATTTGTGATGGGACAAAAATAAAGATGGATCATTTTAGAAAAGCAAGAAACATTTACAATCAGCTGGTCATTAAGTCATCTTTATTCATATAGCACTTTATACAGTAGAATGTTTCAAAGCAGCTTCACAGTAATAAATCAGTGTTGCAAACTTCATCAAATATGAAGCAAATGTGCTTTACAACAGCTCTAAAAAGAAAATAGTGTCATTTATTCAGCTCCAAGACAATAGAAAGTCATTAATAAACAAGCTTAGAAGCATGTATAACAGCGGATCAGTCCGTTATACAGTTCAGTAGCTAGTAATCATTATAAAATATGAAGACCACAGTATTTCACAGATGACAAATTAGAATCAAGTATTCCAGAGAGCCATACTAACTAACAGTAACATGTTTTGTGCAGGCAATGGTCCTTGTCTTGGCTTCAGGAAACCCGGAGAGCCCTATCAGTGGATCTCTTACACTGAGGTGAGAGCAATGCATGTTATAACACATTTATTACTGTATAATAATCATGTAATAATCCAGCAAAAGCCCTCTGAGGGATTTTAATGGCACTGTGATTGTTACAGGTCGCAGAAAGGGCACAGGTGTTGGGATCAGGTTTGCTGGCGAAGGGTTGCAAACCAAACCCACAGCAGTTTGTGGGCATCTTTGCCCAAAACAGACCAGAGGTATATCATACACAGATTAACATCTGTGACATTTGAACATTTGTGAACAGTTCTTCAGTGCATGGTATTTTAAAGAATTATGTTCAAAGTGTGTTTTTATAATCTTAAATCAAATTCACCGTTATTTCAGCCTCTGAAATGATGTGTGTAACTGCTGACGTAAGCCTCAAGTCTTTATCTAGATTGAAAATCTGGGATCTTTTGAGGCATTTAAACAGAAAAACCATGACATTAAATGACTGAGAAATACTTCCGATTTAGCACTCTAGATCTAGATCTTTAGGTCACAGATGTGAAATCAAAATAGAAGCATTTGCACTACTGGTCTATTATAATAGGCATGTGTTCACAAACCAGTTAAATCACTGAATGCCTGTGAGCAAAGTCACATTTCAAACACTTACCAGCTGAGCAACTTCCATTGAGATGAATACACAGTTCTCCAGGTTTATTATAACTGGATTTTTCTAATATGTTGTCGGGTTGTTTGTCTCCTACTGCTGACTGCAGTGGGTCATTGCAGAGCTGGCCTGTTACACGTTCTCTATGGCTCTGGTGCCTCTGTACGATACACTTGGATTAGAGGCTATGGTTCACATCCTTAACCTGGGTGAGTAATAATAATAAAACCTCGAAACGAAGCTGTGATGCTATCATTTACATTTTAATCTTAATAGCGCTTAATAGTCTCGGATATCTCTCCAGCGGAGATCTCTATGGTGATCTGTGATAAGGAGGATAAGGCAGAATCTCTGTTGAAGAATAAGGAGAAGGGAGTGACTCCCACCCTCTCCTGTCTGGTGCTCTTTAGCCCCTTCAGCGCCGCCCTGCTGGAGAGAGGAAGGAAGTGTGGTGTGGAGATATTACAGCTCTCACAGATTATGGTCAGGAATATTTTCACAAAATAGCTAGTTAAAATAACTGAACAGTTGTTGTAATTTTCTACAGTTTTATGGCATTTTTGTAGCAATTTACATTTTCATGACTCGTTTGCATTCTCTCTTTGACCTTTACAATTAAACAGGCTTTTAAGACTATTAAATGCAAATAATTTTAATAAATAAATGATTGTGATTGATTAATGCCTGTGCACTGAATACTCAGTAGTTACTGGATGGTAAACATGGATGCCATTTTTATGACTTTTGAGTTTGATCCTGTTTTTCATAATGTATTGCCTTTAGAGTCTCTATTTGCTGGTCATAAAAACATGATCACACTGGAAATAAAAAAAGGTGTAGGATTTACTTTGAAACTATTTTCACTCAGAAATTGTGAGTAAAGTTCACAAACAACTACAAAACAGACAAAAAACAAAACACCAGTAACACATTGAATTAAACATTCAGTTTTGAAGTAGAAATACTGAAATAGTAGTTGCTTGTAAAAAAGTACTCTAATAATGTCTTATTTATAACTTAATTTTTCACAATGCAGTTAAAATATCTGTATTTAAATGCATTGCAGGATCTAGGAAGAGAACGTTTAAAGCCACCTGTGGTAAGAGCTCTTGCTGCTTTTTTTCCTCTTTCAGAGTAATTTTAATGGATATGACAGTCTTACTGTATTTATTCTTATCTGGCTTGATTTGCTATATGCTCTGCTGTTGTTATTATTGAGTATGGAGATGTGCTATTTCTAGTATGCTAACAAGCTGCTGTGAGCATTTAATAGACAATTCATGCGGAATGTGTTTTTGCATTAAAAATCGTGAGACACAGGGCAGTGGTGTGAAAAAAGTAAGGTTGAGCAATGCATGTTTTTTTTAAAGCTTTTAGACTTCCGAAACACTTCAAAAGACACAGTTTGAAAGCATAACTGTCAAACACATCCATCTAGTGCATGTTTACATAAAAAAAAAAATAGGGAAGCAGTGCACTGGAATGAAAAAAAGCATTCTGAGTGAACGAGTCACAAGATTTATGCTGCTGCTGCACAAATAGTTATACATAGCATCCCCTGTAGCACATCTAGACAGGTGGTGCTGGGGGAGGTGGAGGGTGTCAGATGAACGTGATCGCGTGATGCAGGGCCGGCTTGCTGTGAACACTGGACTAGACTGTTTAAATGTTGAGTTTTAGATATTTGAATTTGTTTTATGTTTGTTTGTTTGTTTTTGTGTTGGCTTTAGCCTCCTAAACCTCAGGATCTGGCTGTGGTATGTTTCACCAGCGGGACCACAGGTACCAACCAGCTGACACTATAAACCCTGGATGGATTACAGGACATTTTTTGATCTGTTGTAATAATATAACCACATCATACTGTATTTAGTTTATTGTGTTACAGTGACCTGTGAAATTAGGGTTTAGATGTGATTCTTTGTTTCATGTAGGAAAGCCTAAAGGAGCCATGATCACTCACGGCAACATCGCCTCCAACACCTCCTCTGTCATCAAGATCCTTGAGGTCAGTTCAGAGAGCTTTTAACTTCCTGTATCTCTGCTTTCTTTTCTTACTTATCCTCCTTCAGCTTGTGACATTTCCCTTCCTAAACTTCATCTCTCCATAGCTTTCATCTTATCTTCTATCCTGTTCCTCTTCCTTCTGTTTCTTCTTTACTAAAGGCCTTGTGTTTCCCATGAGACCTCTTTCTCTTTCAAGTTCTGTTTATGAGGCTCTTTGTTCCTTTTATCTGCAGGTTGTGTGTTAAAATGGCTTCATGCTGTTCTCTCTTAATGCAACTGCTACTGATATTTTGCACGGGAGTGAAATTCGACTTAATAATATATTAATGTTATATTTTAAACTATTTATGTCATATTCTATATTCACACATGCCAGGGCTACTTTGTGATTCGTCAGGAGGATGTGTCCATCTCCTATCTGCCACTCGCTCACATGTTTGAGCGTATGATCCAGGTAACCCCACCTATTTTGATACTGTGCACTATTTTGCGCTGTCAAACGATTAATCGCATCCAAAATAAACGTTTTTGTTTACAGAATATATGTGTATATTGTGTATATTTATTATGTATATATAGACACACACATACAGTATATACTGTGAAAATATATATATATATATATATATATATATATACATACATAATAAATATACTCAGTACACACACATATATTCTGTAAACAAAAACGTTTATTTTGGATGTGATTAATCGCGATTAATCGGTTGACAGCACTATTATTAACATAATATTATTATTATTTCATTTGAAAAGATTTCCCTTGGTTTCATCTGAAAAGTCATGATGGAAGTAGGTTTTGATGAAACATTATGAATTTTTTCAATGTTCTGATGGTGTACAGTAAAGTTAATGACATTTGTTAAAAAGTTATGTGTAAATAAAATCAAGTAGGTTTTACTGTATATATTATTCATTATTAATGTAAATGTCTACATAAACATTTTTAACATTTTAAAATGTATAAAACTACATTAATTTAACATGAATGAACTTGAATAATAGTATATTTACATTGTTGTCAAAGGTTTGGAATAATTAAGATTTTATTAATATTTTGTTGAAAGAAGTCTCTTATGCTTCCTAAGGCTACATTTATTTGATGCAAAATGCATTAAAACACTAATATTGTAAAATATGATTACAATTTAAAGGAGGCGCTCTCTATTTGATTGTGTGTGTGTGTGTGTGTGTGGAAACTGATGCATTATTTTTTCAGCATTATTTGATGAATAGAAAGTTCAAAAGAACAGCATTTGTTGAAATCTTTTGTAGCATGTCTTTACTATCACTTTTGAGCAATTTAAATTAACATTAACCCAGATTATTAGATGTTATATCATGATTCCTAATGCATAAATTAAATTAGCAACAAAGTGTTACCATTGCATATTGACTGAATACAAAAACACACCGTAACCATCATACTCTGTTTAGATTCTTGTCCTTTTATGTAGCTCATTTGAATCCTTGTTCTCTATTGTATTGTGCACTCTCTCTCTCTTCTTCAGGTGTCGATGTTTTGTCATGGAGCAAGGGTTGGTTTTTACCAGGGTGACATTTCTCTGCTGATGGATGACATAAAGACCCTGAAGCCCACCTTCTTCCCTGTGGTCCCTCGATTACTCAACCGCATCTATGATAAAGTGAGTGCTACACATCACTGTTGGACACAAATGGAGAATAATGACTGTTAAATCACTCTGTTCTATGTGTGTGTAGATTCTGGGCTCGGTTACGTCTCCGCTGAAGAGAGCCTTTCTTCATTACGCCGTGAGGAGGAAACAGGCCGAGCTGAGCAGTGGAGTCGTGAGGAACAACAGCATGTGGGACCGACTGATCTTCAATAAGATACAGGCACGTCTCTTTCACATTAACACCAAGCTGCAGTTATTGAAAGATCTGATGGAAAGCCGTTGAACTGCCCCCTTGTGTTGTGGATATATAATATGTGACATGAACTGTGAGCGGAGCAAAATAAATTCATTCATTCATCTCTCTCTCTTTCTTCCTGTAGGCCAGTCTGGGTGGAAACCTGCGATTCATCCTCACTGCATCCGCCCCGATCTCTCCAACTGTCCTGTCCTTCCTCAGAGCCACCCTCGGCTGTCTGGTGAGTCCTCTCCTAATAACTATTCCGTGTCATATTAAAATACTATAAAGCGCGTTAATACATACACAAATGTGTTTTCGTGTAGGTTAAGCAAGGCTTTCCATCATCTCTGACATCACATTGATTTGGAGGCAGTCTTGTTACTGTTAACTAAAACTAAAACTCTATTAAGAATCAGTTTTGTCATTGAAGAAAAGCTCAAATGAAATAGTGCGAATGTTAAATGAAAATCTGAAACTTAAAAATTAGAAATGTTGCTTTGGCAACTAACTGAAATGAAATAAGTCTAAGATGAAGTATTTAAAAACATGAAATAAAATAAAGCTAAACAGAAACACATGGGTAGCACTTTACAATAAGGTCCCATTAGTTAGCGTTAATTAATGCATTAAAATGAGCTAACATGCATTAAATTAGTTCCATATCAACTCAATAATGTTAACAGATACAACTTTTGATTTTAATAATGTACAAGTAAATGTTGAAATTTACATTAAGATGGTTTAGAATTATTTTTTCATTATTAGTTCATGTTAGCTTAAGTAGTTAACGAATGTTAACAAATGAAACGAATGTTAACAAATGTAAACGTATTGTAGTGTTACTGACACACAAAAAAACCGGTAACACTATTTTAAGGTGTCCTTGTTACATGTACTTATCATTATAATAACAATAAATTATGCAAAATTACATGCAAGTAACCCTAAGCCAAACCCGAATCCTAACCCTAACCATATAGTAAGTACATGTAGTTAATTACTATTATTCAGTACTTAAATATATAATTACACTGGACAAGGACACCTTAAAATAAAGTGTAACCAAAAAAAAAAACTAATAAAAATAAGAAAAGCACAAAACAAAACTAAATTTGAAATAAAAATAAAACTCCAAATATTAGTAAATAATGTAATATTATGCAAATTACACTAAAACAGCACTGCTTGGGTGATGTGTGCATCACCAGTGATATTCACCAGTATTGATTGCGATATTTACACTGATTGTGTTTAATATGGTTTCAGATTTTCGAGGGTTATGGACAGACGGAGTGCACTGCTGGATGTACCTTTTCTATGCCTGGTGACTGGAGTGCAGGTTTGTGTTCATGTATCTTTATAAGCCTGCTTTAGTCATAAATGGCGTACTATTTACTAGTTTTGAAAAAAGTAGTACATAAGGATACCCATATGACTTGCTACATTATCCAAAATGTGCAGTGTTTGACTTGCTTGTTTCCAGTGTAACAGTGTAATAAGCCAAATAATATTAATGTTCACCTGCGATTCAGCAGTTGTTCTGAGGAGTCATGTTAGCGGTGTGTCTGATGTTTTTCAGGTCATGTCGGAGCTCCTTTGCCCTGTGCTATGGTGAAGTTAACTGACATCCCTGACATGAACTACTGCGCCAAGAATGGAGAAGGAGAGGTCAGTATCCAGATCACTGTGGAAAATTAACCCACCAACCAAACATGGGTACACTTTCTGCAATTAGGGGGGATTTTGGGCCTTATCTACCAGCAATTGTGGAAAGTGACCCGTAACATGGGCCTTACACGCTACGTGAGGAACGCTTTTGTCAGATCGATGAGCTGAAATGAATGGACTTCCCTATGTCATTTAACACTTTGATTGTGTTATACGTGCCAGATCTGTATCCGGGGTCACAGCGTCTTCCGAGGGTATCTGAAGGATGAGGAGAGGACGGGAGAGGCGCTGGACGCTGATGGCTGGCTTCACACTGGAGACGTGGGACAGTGGCTGCCGGTGAGACTCTACAGCTGCTTCACATCACTTTAAGTCATTATGGGCTGTTTGAATGCACCATATATTTCTCCTTTAAAGGGTTAATTCACCTGTTCCCTCAAGTTGTTCCAATCTATGAGATTCTTTCTTCTGTTGAGCACAAAAGAAGATATTTTATATAAGAACATGTTGCTGGTAGTCATAGACTTCCATAGTATGGGGGGAAAACAAATCTTATGGAAGTCAATGAGTAACTGTTTGGTTACACACATTTTTCAAAATATCATCTTTTGTGTTCAGCGGAAGAAAGAAACTCATACAGGTTTGGAACTAATTGAGGGTGAGTAAATGATGACAGATTTGAACATTTTTTGGGTGATATATCCCTTTAAGACTTTCTGAATGAGACCTCGTGTGAACGTTTGCTGTCTCTCTGGTCTTTCAGAACGGGACTTTGCGCATTGTGGACAGGAAGAAGCACATCTTTAAGCTGTCCCAGGGCGAGTACATCGCTCCTGAGAAGATCGAGAACGTCTACACTCGCTGTGTTCCTGTTCTCCAGGTCTTTGTGCATGGAGATAGTCTACAAGTAAGTGTAGACACTTTAGTACAGCAGTTTTGGGCATCAAGCTTCTGTTTTCAGTGCAGTGACACTCACAGCAGTCTTGTGTTTCTCTGTGTGTTTAGTCTTATCTGATAGGAGTTGTAGTTCCAGACCCGGAGGTGTTTGTCGACTGGGCCAAAGAAAGAGGGGTCGTTGGATCATATGAAGAGCTTTGTCAAAATCCTGTGAGCTTTAATGCCATACACAATACACACAAATGTATCTCCCTTCTGGTGACCAAACTACATGAAACATGCTTAAAGCACTTGTGCACACGTGGTAATTTCTCAAGATATCAATAGTTTTAAAGGAATAGTTCACCTGAAAATTAAAAATTTGCTGAAAATGTACTAAAGCAATCCAAGATGTCAAAAAGTTTTTCTTCATCAGAACAGATTTGGAGAAATGTAGGATTTCATCACTTGCTCACCAGTTGATGCTCTGAAGTGAATGGGTGCCGTCAGAATGAGAGTCCAAACAGCTGATAAAAACATCACAATAACCCACACCACTCCAGTCCATCAAATAATGTCGAGTGAAGGGAAAAACTGCATGTTTATTAGAAAAAAAAAATCCATCAGTAAAGATGTTTTTAACTTCAAAACGTTGCTTCCGGCTAAAATACAAGTTCATAATACATAATATTGCTTTCTTTAGTGGAAAAAGTCATCTTGTACGAATCAGGAGAGAAATATGCACAGATCAAGCACCGATTTTAAGTGAAAACAATCCAAAACAGTTCTAACCAAATATGTTGGTGGATTTTGATTTTTTTTTACTAGAGGAAGCGTTATTATGGACTCATATTTTGGCCAGAAGCGACTGTTTAAAGTTAAAACACCCTGATGGATTTGTTTCTTACAAACGCCCAGCTTTTCACTTCTTCAGTCTGGAGTGGTGTGGATTACTAGTGTATTATTGAGATGTTTTTATCAGCTGTTTGGACACTCATTCTGACGGCACCCATTCACTGCAGAGCATCCATTGGTAAGCAAGTG
The DNA here is from genome assembly GCF_001515645.1 of Sinocyclocheilus grahami. NCBI lineage: Eukaryota > Metazoa > Chordata > Actinopteri > Cypriniformes > Cyprinidae > Sinocyclocheilus > Sinocyclocheilus grahami. Next base: position 1,303,374 of record NW_015505644.1, read on the forward strand.
ATGGAATGCTACATTTCACTCAATCTTTCCTGATGAGGTTGAGTAAATTCTCAGCAGATTTTCATTCTTGGGTGAACTGTTCCTTCAAACTGAATGACATTTCTTTCCGTCCCGTTTGACCGGCAGGATGTGAAGAAAGCCGTGCTGGAGGACATGACGGCAGTGGGGAAGGAGGCAGGACTGAAGTCATTTGAGCAGGTAGAGGAGCATTCTGGGTCATTTACAGCTTAATTGATAGCATGTGTCAATTATCACATACAGTATGATAAATGATTCATCATTCATTGTTTTTAAAGATGTACAGTATGGAAATACATTTACAAATGAAGTCTAGCAGGCCAGTGTTCATCAGGATTGGGCAGGCTGTGTTGTTGTTAAAGCACTTGCATAAAATATTAAAATATGCATTACTGCTGTTGTGAAGTCCAGGTTGGGGTTTTTTTGTTATGCATTGCCAGTGTAACTCCTGTGGGTGGAGCTGGTTCCATGTTAACCAGGGGTCTTCAGCAGGGGGTCTCCCAGTCCCAACATGAGTATATGAAGTAGCCTCATTTTGAAAATGTTGTTTGTAGACCTTGAAAAGACATATAAATGTTAAAAATTTTAATATTTTTTTCTAGCAATGCCAAGCTCTAAAATATCTTGAGTAGAAATGGAATAAAAATATTTAAAAAATCCTTACCTTTGAAAGGTTAGTTCACCCAAAAAAATGCTAATTTTCATAATTTACTCACCCGCATGTCATTCCAAACCCGCAAGTAGGGCTGCCACTAATGATTGTTTTGGTAATCGAGTAATCTGTCGATTATTCTGACGATTAATCGAGTAATCGGATAATGAATGTTTTTGTGGTAATAAAAATAAACCTTTTAAAATGACTTAAATACATATATAATAGCAATGTGGCAATGATAATTAGTTCAAATAAAGTATCACAAGCAAGTAATCATTTGATTTTATTGAACAAAACTATTAAAATAAATGCTCCACACATGTAAATGATAACAGTTCGCGTGGAGCAGCATTTTTTTTACTGTGAACGGAGCCGCTTTGACGCACACGCATGTAACCTGCACACATGTAAACAATTACAGCACATATATTAAACCTGCATCACATATATTTATGATTTTTGAGGATATATGAGGACATCAATTGTGTTAAAAGGAGGCTCAACCCTACTTGCTTGTCCTACACAAGGACAAATTAGGTTTGAACCTCAGTTGTTCTTCATACATTAAACAAGTATTTTTAAGCAGAATGCTTATTTTTGAGTGAACTATCGCTTAATACTTATCCAATAAATAATAGATCCTGGATATGAATGAATGAACGATTAAACGACTATTACGGAAAAGTCATGGAGCCTTGTTGTGGACACTTGAAGGCCTTGGGAGTCAAATGTTTCAAAAGCTTCCGTTTCAGCCGTTTTCTCTCTCTTTCTCAGGTGAAGGACTTCTATTTGCACCCTGAAATGTTTAGCGTGTCAAACGGCCTCCTCACGCCGACCCTGAAGAGCAAGCGTGTGGATCTCCGGCGAGTCTTCAGCGAGCAGATCGCACAGATGTACAGTAAATCACCCGTATAGACCTCACACGCTCTCCACAACACATTTACAAAGCCACTTTCTCGAAAACATTTGAACTAACTTAAGACTTGCTAAACAAGCCAGATGCTACTGACAGGAAACTGTTCTCCATAAATTATGATAAATCGTCTTCACATCTTTGCTTCTCATGTAGTGATCTAGATTGTGTTTTAGGTCATTATAGACAGCTTTGATGGTTTGAACTGAGGTCATATAGGCCTGACGCAGACACTCCATCCTAATACATAGTTCAGGAGCATTTAGTAGCATTTTCCAAGATTTGGGAACTGATGAACTTATTTTAATGAATAGTCTTTCGATCAGTGTCGTCGACATTTTACAGTTTTGTAAGTTGCACCTCTAAAGCACAATCTGTATGAATTGTAATGCTTCGTTTCAGTTGTTGTGTTGCCATGAAATGGCTGTTCAACAGTCTGTAAATTAGTGTTTTCAACTGTAAATGTTTGACTAATTCCAGCTGATAGAGATGTACTGTATTTTACTGACATACCTTATTACGGTTTTTCATTTTCACACCAACCACAGCTCTAACTGACAAAATCAGCTGTTGTTGAAGCGCAGATCTGATTGGTTCACGTAGATGTCACTTTGGGGAAAAGGCATGTCGATCTGTTGCTTACAAGAATACTTACTTGGGTTCCTTCCCAAGTAAATCACAGTCCTGCCCAGACTGCAATACGTGTACTAGATGTCATTTTGGATGAAGGCGGCGAGAAAAATGCTGTTAATTTCAAATAAAATCAGGAATTTTCAGACATTGAATATCCACAACCAATTTACTGTAAGAATGTTTGACAGGTAAACACAACAGCAAACAATTTGTTTAAAGGAAAACAATTTTACAGACGAAAAATGCACACATTTTTGGGAAGCGTAAGGCTGTGGTCCAGAGAAAATGTTTTAGATTTCAGAAGTCAAACATTCATTTCTTTTAAAAGCAAAGCAGTGTATAAGTTGCTTGGTAGATGCTATATCCAAAGGGACAAAGGCACTGAATTCGTTTACACTGGACTATAGTGAGCAACATACTCACCTACTGTGAAGGCACATTGGAAATAATGTCAAACCGAAACAATAATCTTTTGTTTATACAATCAAGGCTCTTCCAGTTTCAAAACTTCACTATATAGTGATTGTCAGTAACTGATGCCATTCACAACAACACAAATGAGATGAAAATGTGTGGCTTAAATAATTGGCCCTTGTGTATTATGGCTGTAAGACTACTGGTAAATATATATATATATATATATATAAACCGGTCTTTCCTTCATTACAAACACGATGAGCACAAACAGGTCAGATACAAAAACAAAACAAAAGATGAAAAATGCTTCACGTGTGTCAGTAGAGGGAGGCAGAGTATCATTGAAATACATGTAGTTCATCACAGAATCCACAAAAGACTAACATGAACTAACAAAAAAAGCTGAAGAACATACTATTGTAGTGTTTGAACACTACGGAAAACAAAATGTTCATCATGTATAAAAAAACGAAGCTTTAGCATTTTATGGTTTGAACATTAATTTGGCCTGTGGTCAATGGGAAAGCTTTAAGATACACATGTAAATGATCTGTTAAAAATTCAATTGTTGGTCAGTTATAGTGACTGTAATAACAAAAAGACAAGACGAGACTAGAAAAACTAAACACAGGAAGTTTGATCAACAAAAAGTGACTGGAATCAAGAAAAGGTAATTAATTCCAGCTGAGATTCTAAACTTCATGCTAATTCCTGCTCAAAGGTTTTACAGTATCATCGGTGTTTTCTGATGGCTTCATCTGTCAAAATGACACATCAACAAAAAATAACTAACAAAAAAAGGAGAAATAAATTAAATGTTGACGTGACTTCATTAGAACGTCAGAGTAAGACGTGGGTACCAGGATGTTTTCTGTCTCAGTCGTTGGCCACGATGGACAGCGCGCGCAACTCGTTCAGTTTGGCCTCGTTCTCTTGCTTTCTCTGTTCATCTGTCAAACTGCCCTGATCAATCTGATCCGTCAGTTCAGTGAAGATCTTGTGCATCTCTGTAAAATAGGCCACCTGACAGAAAACAGAGAAATTAAGGTCAAGTACACACACTTTTTCTTTTTACCATGAGAATGACAACAGGAGTTTTTCACCTTTCCAATTTGAGTTTTCAGAACGTTAAAATGCGATCCAGTATGCCTCTGAACAACTTCCTGTTTCTTTGTCACTTTACGCCACAACACAAAGCTACATAGTGAATTATTGTGCATTAGTGGTGTAATTGGTCATTTTTAAGTACTTTATCTTCATATAGTCACAGGGAATGATGGGAAAAGTAGTTTTGCAGTTCAATACAGTCTTAAGGTCTTCGCACACGGAGTCCGAAATTCTCGTCCGAAATTTTCGCACATTAAAAAATAAATATGACCTTACACACTTGACTCTGAAACTTCAGTCTGTCATAAAAAAAAAAAAAAAAAATAGGAACAGGTTTGATTTTCTGCGTTTTCGCATCCGTTGAAAGCATTTTGATAGGAAACTATGACGAATACAAAAAACAAAAACAAAAAAATGCATATGAAATCTTCAAACTCGGTGTGCAAGGACCTTTTGTCTAATCTCTGGCTAATGTGATAGCATTTTCTGGACATCTTAATCACGGTCACATACAATGTGTACAAACCGATAACATTCACAAGTGAAGATCTTGTGCATCTCTGTAAAATAGGCCACCTGACAGAAAACAGAGAAATTAAGGTCAAGTACACACACTTTTTCTTTTTACCATGAGAATGACAACAGGAGTTTTTCACCTTTCCAATTTGAGTTTTCAGAACGTTAAAATGCGATCCAGTATGCCTCTGAACAACTTCCTGTTTCTTTGTCACTTTACGCCACAACACAAAGCTACATAGTGAATTATTGTGCATTAGTGGTGTAATTGGTCATTTTTAAGTACTTTATCTTCATATAGTCACAGGGAATGATGGGAAAAGTAGTTTTGCAGTTCAATACAGTCTTAAGGTCTTCGCACACGGAGTCCGAAATTCTCGTCCGAAATTTTCGCACATTAAAAAATAAATATGACCTTACACACTTGACTCTGAAACTTCAGTCTGTCATAAAATTTTTTTTTAAAAATAGGAACAGGTTTGATTTTCTGCGTTTTCGCATCCGTTGAAAGCATTTTGATAGGAAACTATGACGAATACAAAAAACAAAAACAAAAAAATGCATATGAAATCTTCAGACTCGGTGTGCAAGGACCTTTTGTCTAATCTCTGGCTAATGTGATAGCATTTTCTGGACATCTTAATCACGGTCACATACAATGTGTACAAACCGATAACATTCACAAATCCAGCTGCATATGATCAATGCCACCTAAAATCTGACATGATTATAATGGACACGCCCCTAAAAGACAAAGCCACTCCCCTTCATAATGACACACCCGTTGAGCTGAAAAGTCAGACTCAATAAAACCCCTGAGATTCCCTACTGTGATGGTCTTCATCATGTAAATATGCTCATTCTGACAGGACACAGCCCAGTCTAAACTAAAATAGAAAATGACTGCATATCTGAGGCCTTAATTTGTACTTGAAATCACTTTATGCTAAATAAAGAACTTGACTTTTTCCAAAGAAGGGATATTCTTCACTCCCGCTCATACAGGAAAATGCTACGGCACAGAGATAACGCTCGTGGGTCTGTGAGTAGCAGGTGACCCCGATCTTCAGTGATCGCTGTGTGAGCGAGCGAGTGTCGGCTGAAAGCTTTCTTGACACGTCCCGCCCCTGCTCTTCCCCCGGCCCGTGAGTCAGGGGTCCCGCGAGAGACGCTTTGATGATTAATAGCCTTTAATCACATTACAAGACTCCAGGAGGAGTGGGCCGCCATTGAAAGCGCTGGGAAATACAGCTGCTCGGCTCTCAAACCTACACACAGCACATTTATTCAAGCTGCTTACTGTATGTGCGCTGGCAAACAAATCCACATCTACTATGGCCTTAAAATCCAGTGAGGAAAAAAAACTAAACATTCTCAGGACAATACGAGTGGTGCAAAACTCATGCTACAGTATGTGGCTGCTAAGGTTTTCAAAGCGGTTTTTAGCTTGTGGTTGCTAGGGTGTTCTGAATGGTTGCTAAGTGGTTTCGAACCCTAATGACTTTCCTTAAACAGACAAAATAAAAAAACTAAACAAAAACTACAAAATAGAGGTTTGTTCAAATCACTGACCCTAAATATGAGCAATAATAATAGCAATACATAATTTAGCAATACCAGTATGAATGTTTCTGAAAAGCAGAACCCGTAAAAGCAAAATCTGAGTGGGAAAAGGTTCGTCTTTTACATGGGGCGATCAAACTGAAAAGCCATTTCCTCTTTGGTCTTGTTAGCTAGAGATACGCAGCAGAGTTTCGATTGATGAACGCAACTCGACTCCATTGTTCACACAGGAGCCATCGGGTTCAGACACCCACGGATTGCAAAGACACTTTTTAAGGTTTTTGTAGGGCAGATGTATAAATGCGGCACCAAACACTGTGATGAAGCACATCTCTTTTGAATAGATTGTGTAAACTGCCTCTGGGATTGCTCGAAATGACTTCAGACTCTAATCAAAGACTCCACGCTGGCCGTCAGTGGCACTCTGTGATCTATGAGAGGCCAGTTCCTGCCCAGTGCTGAATGGAAGCGGATACTGGTCTGTCCTGTTTATGGTGGTCTCACCACATGAAGAGCGGAGAGGGGATCTGTTTGCCGTGCAGCACGTGGGGCTGGAAGGAAAACTAGTTCAGAGGAAAATCCGCCTTGGACCTGTCAGGGATCAATCAAAACAACCAATGAATGATGCCGCCACACACAAGCTAAAATGCAGGTACGGCACCGTATTTATGTCTCCGCTTCAGGCGGCACGCCCACAGACCGTTCATGAGCTGTATGATACATGTTGCACAGACAGGAGCTTTCTCGAAACAGAAAGTTCCAATTTGATTGGTTGGTTATGACGCAGCTTTTGGTAGTCAAGGCACACGGTCTGTAGAAATTACTTTCAAAAGATTCAGGTTGGCGTAGTTCATGACATCACAGGTTTCAGCAGCTTAAGGCAGTTAGCAGCAAGAAAACGTGGCATCCTCAATAAACTGCCCAATCCTGCTTTCATTCAGTTAAGTCCATTAAACAATCTGTACTTATTATTTTCAGATGGAAGGATATTCTGACCGCAAAGTCAACACACATTTCCAATAATTCCTTTGCTGCTGTCTGTTTAACTATTTGCGGAGACAGCTGCACCATGATTCGAACGAGATACCACACCAATCTATTATTGTGGTTTCACCGATTTTAGATTTATTGCTCTTTAAAAATCACACACAGAAAAAAACAAAATCAATTGTGGTCATAGTTGAACACATCATCCAGACAGACCCTTCCTGTTTAAGCGGGTGATTCTTGACCAGAAAAAGCTTCAAAGAGAATTAGTATTTATGCTTCTGTCACACACACATGAATATATTCTAAACTCACGGCTAATTAACTCATTAAACATATACGCACACAAATTGTAACACAGAGTCTACACTGTAAGCCACAGATGTCCAAAACTGAGTCAGTCTACACATTTAGCATCACGTCACCTCAGAATACTCAACAACCACGGACCAATAAGCTGTAAACAAAAGGCTACCTGTTAAGCGACAATAAAGTGAAAACAAAATTTGGTAAAAATGTGTCTGTAAAACTGTCCATTCATCCATTCTCCACACCACTTGTCCTCTATAGGCCGAGGCCGCAAAATACTCCCTGGATGGATGGCCAGTCCATTGCATGGTTAAAGCTAAAGTACAGCTAAAGTCTAGGACAACAGCACATGTGTGAGTAATTTGGGTGCTCGAAAACAAAAGGTCCAATAGGTAGTGTGAATACACAGAACGAGTCCATCAGTGCTCATGGTCAATAGAGAATACTCTGTTGGAGATGTAGCAGAACACGGAAAATGAAGTATTGCCAGGCCTTAACAAACACAGACTTACACGCATTCATATTCACACCTACTGACAATTTAGTGGTTCCAATTCAGCTGACTTGCATGTCTTTGGATTATGTGGGAAACTGAAGGAAGCTGGGACTTGAACCTGGCACATTCTTGCTGTGAGGTGGCAGTGCTACCCACTGAGGCACTGCACCCCTTGTAAAGTTGTTGATATTGTAAAATTACTTAGAATCCCAACAATCAATGGAACTGCTGGATTAGATCTCAAGCTGTTCTTTAGCATTGTTGAATTTGATGCACCATCTTTAGAGCACAAAGTATTTCTCATAATTCTCTTCATTCCAGCACTCTGTCTAGCTCAGGCGTTTACAACCCTGCTCCTGGAGAACTGAACTTCCTTCTTGTAGGCTTCAGTTCCAACCCTGCTTCATCACACTTGCCTCTAATTTTCAATTAATCTTGAACACCTTGATTAGCTGGTTAAAGAGTGTTTGATTAGAGTTGGAAGTAAACTCTCCAGGAAGCTATCCATCCAGGAACAGGGATGGCTACTCCTGGTCCAGCAGTTCCTGAATGCCAGAAAGTGTCCTATGTAAATGTCTAGCAGGGTGACAATGTAATGATCTGTGTCATTCACTTTGTACATCTCTGAGGGGAGCCAGCTTTTGCTCAATGCACCCAGTGTAGACAATGCATGTATTTTTGAACAGATTTAGACCATTTCACGGCACTGAAACTACGCTTATTATAGTAACAAATCGCTCTTACGCGATTGTGGTTGCAACTCTCCTATTAGTGTTAATGGACCTTAGTGCTGCCTTTGATACTATCGACCACATCATTCTCTTGGACAGGCTCAAAAACGTTGTTGGAATTACTGTGATTGCATTGGCATGGTTCAATTTGTACTTATCTGACCATTATCAATTTGTAGCAGTAAATTAAGAGGTATCATATCAATCAATTCAGTATGTAGTACCGCAAAGCTAAGTACTAGGACCGCCATTGGTTTTCACCCTGTACTGAAGATGAGGTTTGTGAATATATTTTGTATGCGTCCAAAGATTTCCCACTCATATGAGAAGTCAAGACTCAAAGCAGTGGCTTCTAGGAAACAAGTCTACACGTGTAAATTTGGCTCATTCCGAGGCCATCCAGGATGTTTGTGCATGCATCTTTCTTTAGGCCAAATTTCTATTTGTCCTCATCCCCTGATATAAGGCTGTGTGTATGTGTGCGAATGACTCAGCAGGATGAGGGACTCTCAGCATGACTGAATATTCGGTGAGTCAAACTGTGTCCACTCCAGGACTACTGGAAACACAAACACACACTGTCCAATGTGACGTCCATCAGATACAGAGGGAGGCAGCGTCTCCACACCGCACCTATAGTAAGCAGTCTGGGGAGTCCACCTACGCCTTCTATCTGACAGAGAGACACCCTGCTCTACCTCATCACAGACAGCTGATGTTGGTTGACTGTGTCTTGGAGTATGTGGGTGTTGGAGGTATGGCACTCCGGGTTACTGAAAGCTCTTGATGAATGAGACTCGGTCATCTGCTAGGCCTCTCTCTCGCTCTATCTCTCTGCTGCCCATCTGTTAGCTGAGAGCTCGAGGAAAGACTGCATTTCAGGCCTGATCTATGATCAGCTTAATACATTCATGTGTTCATTTATTTATAACCTTTATTTTTTTCCACAGAGCACCCACATCTGGTTTTCAATAGAGCAAATGACAAAAGCGTAGCATCACAAAGTGTTGCTACACAAAAACAATCACAAAAGACTGTTGTCTCCATAAAGTTTGCAATGGTTTTAGCTAAAGGAAGTTTGATGTTGTTCCATCCATGACATTTACAAGCTGAATTCAACTGCTGTTTACTAGTCAACCAGAAGACAAAATTAGCTACTAGATGACTCCAGTTATACAAATGTACATCCTGTTATCAAATAGATAGTTCCAGTTCTGGATGCTGATTGGTCAATACAGTGCTCTATTCTTTCTAAAATACATATAAGTGATGTACAGTCAGACGGTAATCTTTGTAAAAATAACCGACTAGTTCATCAACCACGTTTTTAGCATTACCGAAAGGTGAAAATATTATCATAATTTTTTTCCCCCTCGCAGTGATGCCATTAAATAAATATTTTTGGTTCCTTTCAGTGAACAGTTCTTAAAATAACTATTTTTCTTAGTGTGAACAACACTTCATAATCTAAAGAAACTTTTTCCACTATAAAGAACATGTGTGATTGAAGGGTTCCATTAATGTTAAAGGTTCTTGATGGAACCATGACAATAAAGAACCTTTATTTTTAAGATTGTCGGGATGGAATTGAGATGCGATGCAGGCCAGATTCAAACATGCATGCCCTACACGAGCAGTACAAGCTACCAAGCGACTTGTAGGCTCACTGTGTGTATGACGGCATTGTTTGTCATCATGAAGGCTGTTTCCCGTTTGGTTAATCCTTCTCAGGCTAATCAGATAACATAAAATCAAACCTATTAACACTTGACGCATTCACATTAAGAATCATCTCCTAAATTAGGTAAACGCATAAAATGAGCAAAGAAAAATCTTAACACTTTATTTAAACTTTCTAGAAAGTAATGAATACTACGTGGGTAAATCTCAAAAACATTTCAGATGTAAAATATTCTCATTTTGATTATTGTAATATAGCAACATTTTTAAAAGTTTGTACACTCTAAAAAATGCTGGGTTAAATATAACCCAGCGCTGGGTTAAAAAGGGACAAACCCAGCTATTGGGTTGTTTTGACCCAGCTATTGGGTTGTTTTGACCCAGCTATTAGGTTGTTTTGACCCAGCTATTGGGTTGTTTTGACCCAGCTATTAGGTTGTTTTGACCCAGCTATTGGGTTGTTTTGACCCAGCGGTTGGGTTGTTTTGAGTCAAAACAACCCAATAGCTGGGTTTGTCCCTTTTTAACCCAGTGCTGGGTTATATTTAACTCAGCATTTTTTTAAAGTGTATAAATGTAGTTATTATTCTTCATTCTAATAAAATTTTAAATAATAATTTTCATACAATTTACTATGTAATTCATCTGTTATACCAGATCTATAACAACAGTGCATTTTCAAGTAGACAGTTAGGAGAGGCTTTCTCTCAAGATGGCATTTTTTGGGATCATAGGGCACTGGATCAGGTCCTGACAGACTCAGACCTGACAGATCTCGACTGCCCGCTCTGCCCTGAGCCGTGAAGATTATGGCTTTTAAATATGTGATTAACCCACCAAGAAAAGGCCTGCTTGGACTATTCAGCTTTAACACCAGCTCACAGTTAAGTCGGTGTTGTAAAACACTGTGTAAAATAGGTTATATCCACCTTACTTACAGGATACGTTTGACTCAAGAGGCAGATGTCAGCAGAGGTGATCCATTAGTTTAAAACTTACTATTGTTTATGCTTCTTAATGCAACTATATTAACGTTTAAGTCCATGTGTACTGATATCATATGTGATGTCTGACTAGACTGCATTATCTCCACTTATACACACACACACACACACACACACAGGTGCACCAAAAAGCATTTGGACACCTGTAACAATATGAATTCATTATTATCCATCAAGCCAGAAACAAAAAACAAAAAGTCTGTACAGACACACATGCAAAATAACATCATGACATGGGAATAATATTAACATCCTAACACTGTGAAAATGTCAGAGAGGGGGTAAATGCACACGTCCTGAAGATGAGATTGTGTGTGTTGACTTGGCTTCTCCTCTTTTACTACATTCATTAGATTCTAATGTTTAGCTCTCTCTCTCACACACACACTCCTTAAAATAACACACAGTCTGAGCTGTGGACATAAGCAGGCAGGATTGTGGGGGTTAATCACATTAGAGAGAGGGGAAGTGTGTAGAGTGAGACAGTGTGTGAGCGCAGCATAAAGGAGTGATTTTGTGTGTGTGTGTGTGTGTGTGTGTGTTACTCCGGGTTAATCACATTAGATCTGGGTGGAGGGAGCGTAAGCTTTAAATTTGACTACTGTGCGTGTGTGAGGGTGTTTCTTCAAACTTGATTTTTATTGATTTAGATTTTTGGCTTTTATTTTTTATTAAAAACAACACATTTTTTAAATTCAACCTTTTGTTAAAGGAATATCATATAACATTTTACCATGACAACTTTAAAACAGTCTTTTATGCATATATTTTGTTAATCCCTTGTCTCAGACTTTTCTCAAACCAGCCATAGATATTTAATTACAGCCACAACACTGAATTTTGTATTATTTCCTTATTTTTATACATATTCATGTAAAATACGTAAAATATTTTTGTTTGTGTAGATTCATAACTACATCATCCAGGTGTTAAAACGTTCAAAAAATTAAATTTTTATTGAAATCACTGGACTATAAAATAATCAACAAGACGTTTCGGTGTCTATCCAAACGCCTTCATCAGTAAAAACATTAACGTGGGGAAGTCGTGGCCTAATGGTTAGCGAGTCGGACTCGTAATCCAAAGGTTGTGGGTTCGAGTCTCGTACCGGCAGGGATTGTAGGTGGGGGGAGTGAATGTACAGCGCTCTCTCCCACCTTCAATACCACGACCGAGGTGCCCTTGAGCAAGGCACCGAACCCCAACTGCTCCCCAGGCGCCGCAGCATAAACGGCTGCCCACTGCTCCGGGTGTGTGTTCACGGTGTGTGTGTGTTCACTGCTGTGTGTGTGCACTTTGGATGGGTAAATGCAGAGCACTAATTCCGAGTGTGGGTCACCATACTTGGCCACATGTCATGTCACTCAAAACAAAAAATATTAAAGTACTCGTGCAAATATCCACAATATGTCACATGATCAACAGACCTATAGAGGTAACGTGACTACTATTTTTGTGGATTTGTTTTATATATATATATATTATTTTTTTTATATATATTTTATTGTCCCAATATACATAATTTGCACAGTACACTTCATCAGCATCATATATTGTACAGTGAGACGTTATAGCATTTCTCTTACTTCATTCTAAATCGTCTGTTGTCATACTTGATCTTCCACTTTTATTATATAAAAAAATGTTTAAAAGGTTACCAGCCAGCTCACCAGTTACTCATCATTTGAAAGTTTGCACGTATTAATTTTATCCTCTACTTTTGTATTTTTCCCCCTCAATTTAAGTCCACCTATAATGGGAAAACACATTTGGGGAAATGATTTAGATTTATATGATCAGCTTCCAACTTTTCTGGCTGATTTTCTACTGTGTACTGTTTACATATAATATAATATACAGTGGTGGCTAAAAGTATTAAAACACTAGTATTTTCACCAGCTAAAAATGGTTTTAAGTCAGTTATTTCTATCTTTTGCTGTACTGTGTCAGTAGGAAATATCAGTTTATATTTCCAAACATTCATTTGGCCATTAATTGTAATAATCCAGTGAGATTTTTGTCTGACAGCAGCCAGTGCGCCACACAGATATCTGATCTGATCATCATCAGTCTGTCTGAGATTACATGAAGAAACAGAACAAACTGAGACAGACTCAATCCAGAAGAACTGTGGCAACGTCTCCACGATGCTTCAAGAAACCTACTTGCGAAGCTACAGTACTGTTAAAAGTTGTAGACACTTGTGTAAAAATGCTGTCAAAAGTAATGCCATAAATAGATTTTCTTTATCAATTCACTTCAATTAACTAAATTAAAAATCAACATTTGGTGTGACCATCCTTTGCGTTTAAAGCAGTTTTTGCCCTCGGTGCACTTGTACATAGTTTTTCAGGAAGCTTTGCAGGTAGGTCTCTTGAAGCATCTTGGAGACGTTGCCACAGTTCTTCTGGATTGAGTCTGTCTCAGTTTGTTCTGTTTCTCTCAAACCTGACAGAGCTTGAGAGGTTAAGAGGGGAGGAGAAGAATGGCAGATAATTGCCAAATGCTGATGTGCAAAGCTTGTCGCATCAAACGAAAAAGACTTGAGACTGTAAAGGTGCTTCAGCTAAAATATTTAGTTAAGGGTATGTAATAATAGATAATCTAGATGTATAATGTAATATAGATAATACTTATGCAATGTACTTATTTCTGTTTTTTTATTTTTAATAAATTTACGAAGTTGTGACAATTCTGTTTTTGCTTTGTCAACATGGTGTGCAGATTGATGTGGGAAATAAAAGTTAATTAAAGCGGTTTAACATAAGGCAGCAACATAACATGAAAAAAATTAAGGGGTATGAATACTTTCGCAAGGCACTATACATATATATATATATATATATATATAAAATGGAAATCCAATGTGTGTGTGTGTGTGTGTGTGTGTGTGACTGAGGAAGGAATTTTTTGTGTTGTGTTAAACAAAATATAAAAGTATGTTCCCACAAAATCCATATGGCCCACGTAACCGTCATGCTGTATTTTAGTTTGAGTTATTTTGCATCTGAGCTGGTTGCATTTGATGCTCACCTGAGCTCGTATCAGAGCCTCAAAGCTGGGCTGAAAGTAGTCAATGCGGCTGTTGTAGAACTCGGGCATCTCGTCCAACAGCTGCTTGTTCTTGGCTTCAAAGTCTTCCCTGACAGGCTTCAGTTCTTCCCTAGCCTAAAAACAAAACACACACACACACACGTAATGCAGCAAAAAATAAAACCAAGACTACTGCCTACCCCAGAATGACTTGCCAATTATTAAAGCATGCTGTTATGGTGTGTCATTAGAATAATAACAAAAAAAATTGTAAGAGGCCAGGATATTTTCAAGGGTGTGGAGGTGGGGAAGAGCAATGTTGATGATGCAATCACCAATCAGCACAGCGGAAGGGAGGGGAAAGCAATCTATAAGTGCTGACCTCTGCTAGGATATGACCTGCTTTCTATATATGACACAGGCCATGTGTAAATGTGATTGCACACACACTATCAGTTCTCCTATCCTCCATGGCCCTGCTGAGTCCTTCAGTGTGTGTGTGGGCGATGGGCTGTACATGTATGTAGAAGTTTTCCAAGCATCCGTCTCTATCTGTTTGCGCACGTACGGTCCATCACGTGTCAACATACACATGCATAATGACCCAGAAGTGTGCAACAATAAGAACAAACAATTATTGTTTGCTCGTGTTCGCTGGATCGTGTTACCGTGTGCGAGTGAGCGTGTGTGTGTGCGCGCGAAAACCAATTATCCCGCAGTGTGTGTTGAGCGCAGCCTCTTGAAAAAGTGCAGCTGAGTTGAGAGGCTGTTTCTCTTGCGTGGGTGAGTTCGCTCGCATGTATACATGTGCTCTGAATACTTCTGCGTCCATCCAGCGCAGCTTCCTTCACTTGTTGCTGCGTGCTAAAAGAAAAATCCCGCCAGAACTGTACGCGAGCGGACGGATGATAACAAACCTGATGACTCTTAAGGTCCAGCACACTCGAGTACAAGCATCCACTACAGGAAGATGTATAAAGACTAGAGAAAAACTGTTGTGTGAGAAGTGTTTCATAGTTCAGGTGGTTTTGTGTCTTTTTGAGCTCCAGTTGAAGTCAATATGAAGTCAAAATTGTGCTGCAAGGATGAGGTATTTTTGGAGGTCGAAACCCAGAAAAGAGCTTTTTACCACTTCCGGCTCCTTAGTCTCAAAGTCAATGGGTTTTTTGAATGGGTTTTTGGATAAATGCCTGAAATAAGGTCACTTTGACTGCCACATTGTGCTTGTAATCATGTTAGAAACTCAAACATTCAGGAAAAAGGATTTTGTTTTTTTTGCATATGTATTAAAAATAGCTGTATTTTGTCAGCAGTTATATGCCATATGACCTTTTTGATACATGTTTGTTGTGGATATGGTCTTATATTCTATAGCTCCTCATAAACAGGGTGAATTTTAAGACAGAAGCTCAGAGATTAATTTTAAAAAACTTGCCCCAATGAACATTTGTGCTGAAAAGGTTTGGTTTTTAATTTACTGTTTTTACTATAGTAAACACATTTTATGCGTAACAAGGTTGCATTAAATTAAAATGCTACCGATTTGATGTCCATCTTTCCCTATTCAAGTGAACAAGAGCTGTATGCTTGATCTACACAGAAAACAGCTCCCTGGGGCGTTACCAACATGACCGCTGAGTGAACTAACTTGAATTAAAGGATTTCTGGTATTAGTAGGAGATCAGTCAACTCAAACCAGCTGCCATACTTCTCTTTTTCAAAAGGAAATCAAGGTCTTCAGACTTCACGAGAAACATTGCGACGCTGTCGGAAAGGAAGTCCTGCCTTGAATGGAAGAACTGGTTGTACCTGATGGAGTTTGACCATGATGGGCCCCGTCTTCTCTTTTTCTTCATATTTCTCCACTTTAGACTGGAGTCTCTTATAATCTTGAAGAGCCTGTTCCCTGCGTTTTACTGCCATGTTCAGACTGGGAAACACACTGCTGTACCTGCGCACATACAGCACAGACAGAGAAAATTATCAATGTGCACATAACACAGACACATTACAAGGCATCTTCTGACCCTTAAGTTTTTCCAAATCTGTATGAGTTTCTTTCATCAGCTGGACACTAAAGAAGATATTTTAAAGAATGTGTGTTACTAAACAGTTGATGTTCCCCATTGACTTCCATAGTATTTTTTGTTCCATACTATGGAAGTCAATGGGGACCAACAGGTGTTTGGTTACACACATTCTTCAAAACATCTTCTTTTACAATCCATAGAAGAAAGAAACTCATACAGGTTTGGAACAACTTGAGGGTGAGAAAATTATGACAGGATTTTTTCTAGTTTTGGATGAACTATCCCTTTAATAAGACAAAGACAAATAACAAGTCAACAAAGTCACAAGTAGAAAAAAAAATAATATAAATTGTTAATAAAACCATTTGTAAACTGTCAGATTTACAAAGATATTTGCCATGTTTGCGTTATGAGGAAAGATTGTTTCTATGACGAGAAACTATTATAACCACAGCTTAAATGAACGAAAACAGCTAAAGGCTGGCACACACTAATAGATTAAAATTTTCTCAGATTTTCAAAATGTGAGAGACCACAAACAATGATAAAAAATTCATAGATTTAAAAGTTGTGTTCCTATAGTGTGTGGAGAGCTGCGAATGTGACCAAGATGGCACACCAAACACCAAACCAGAGTCCCGACTGTGAACATGGGAAAACATCTTGCAGTCAAACGTGACTTTACAGTAAACAAATGGCGGACGACGGGCAAGAAAATTTGTGGAAGTAAAAGAAAAAAAATATTTAGATGAAGTCACAGAGACGCGTGAAAATGTTACAGCGTGAGCTGGAGGCAGGGTTGCCAGGTCCGAGAAACAAAACCAGGCCAACAGATATTCAAAACTAGCCCAATCGCATTTTTTCCATGGTTTTCCTCTTCTTTCGGGTGTCCGCTTCATCATTAACGCATTCCGGGGAGAATACGCCTATATCCTGCGCTGGTACGCCACTCTCTCGTGAACGCGTGCACGACAGTTAGCGGAAGCTAGAGATTACGGTTTATAAAGTTTTAAATATGGTTATTTTTCTTATACAAAGGCATCATTTCACTTCAGAAGGCCTTTATTAAAACCCGGAACGGTGTGAAGCACTTTTTATGATGGACCATTCACTGCTAGGGGTGTGCCATATCATAATACTGGTTTCAATTTTTACATGATAAATAAAAGTGTCATATCGCTATATCATTGATATCATGCGTATGGCGGATATACGTTCCCTAGCGCGCACAACACCACCACCACAAACCCAATAGGTGTGTTCGACTTGAAACAGCGCTGCGCAGACTGATCGGTGTATGACATCAAAGTATAGTGAGAGCGGTTCTAGAGCATATTCGAGCGCACACTCTTAGTCAAAAATAGGTGAGATGCATATCTTTAGCGAAGCGGCACAGAGAGGGGTAAGTCACTCTCGCGGTATTTTGACGTCATACACCGATCGGTCTTCTTCAAGTCGAACACACAGCTGCTGCTGCCACTTTATGACAACAGATTCACACTTCAAATTAGGTAGTCTGTCATCGATGACAGTAGCTCATTGGAAAAGGACGGAAAATGCCTTTAATTTTGTTTGCACTAATAAATGCTGCTGCCTGCCAGTTGCAATCCCCAATAAAACGTTGTTCCATGTTTTTATTTTCTATATCGGCATAAATATCGTTATCGCAAATATTCTTGAAATATCGTGATCTAATTTTGAGGCTATGTCGCCCACCCCTATTCACTGCCATTAAAAAGCTTGGAAGAGCCAGGGCATTTTTTTATATATATATAACTCAGATTGCATTCGTCTGAAAGAAGAAAGTCATATACATCTGGCTTGAGGGTAAATCATGGGGTAATTTTCTTTTTTGAGTGAACTATTCCTTTAACACATCTCACATCACAGGGAAATCTGATAAAACAATCTGTAGAACCATCAAAATAATTGGAACTAGGATATTCAGAAGGGGAGAATTCAGCTCAAAATCGGCCGGGTTTCCTTGTAGTGTGTGCCCCGCTTAAGACTGTCAACCTCTAGCGGAATTTCCCCAAGTAGCTCATTGACTTACAATGACTAATTTCAGTTTACCAGTTTTAAAAATGCAAATTTAGTTTTTCTGAACAACAACAACTACAACACTTGCCTCTCTGCTGCCCCCACCAGCTCTGGAGGAGCAACTGAATTTTCACAACAGGTTGCTATATATAAAAAAATCGTGTAGTTTGTATGAGGCATGCTTGAATTTATTGTTTGACCTTAACATGGTGGCCATTATGAGGGAGCGACCAGCCATACTGCATTTTCTAGGAGTCTTCATCTTATGAGTTCACATCATTTAAAAAATATCTATTCATTCCTTTAGGTGTTAAACTTACTTTAAGCGAAACACTACAGTGTTTCATAGTCTACATGGACAGGGAAATCAATAGAGTGTGTTGAACACAGCAAACCCCAGAGTTTGTTCTATGACAAAAATAATTTAACAATGTGATGAGGAGGTTCATGCAGCATTAGCCCATTTTAACGGGATCACTTAATTACAGCCACACAAATGGCACGGAGGCATTTCACTTGGATTCTTTTATTGTTTCGATTCCAAATGAAAATATAATCTCTGGGTGAGAAGCCTGGTCTCAGGAAACTAAAAATAGGAAAACTCTAAACTGTAACTTAGCAACAGAGTCGGCCGCTTTGGTTTGAGGCCTGACTGCGTTTCGACTTTGCATCGCCTGGGAGCACTGAGGAACAGTACAAACACATGACCCACACCGTTTTGTTCTTTGTAACTACTGAAAAAAGCGACTTACTTCGCAAAAGCTACAAGCCTTGAAGTAGGACAGTTTTAGGGTCAAGGAGCTATAAATGTATGTTCTTATGTGCATTATTTGGGGGGATTTAGGTGGAGAAACTTCGTAAGGTGCATCTGTAGGTCTTCTGCAGTCGACTGTGTGTGACGCATCTTCTGTAGGAGAAGATGCGATGCGTAAAGTGGCCTGCGGTTAAACTGAAATGGCCAACGATGCAGCCTAAATTGCTGACTTTTATTGAGGTTGTTAACTACCGAGTCTACTTGAATAAACCAATAATTAAATTATTGGTCACATTAGCCAGATGTTTCAAGAAAATACTTATGAAAACACCATGTGGGGAGGAAAAGAAAAAAGAAAAACCACAACTCAAATCTCTGAAGGTTATTTAACATTGAAATTTTTTTTACATTTTACAACAGATCAGCATTTGCATTTAATGTAATGCACTTTATAGAGATTTTATTGGATGACATTTTTAAACTGAAATGCTAAACAAATGATTTATGCTTTTGATCATATTTTCTTTAGGATAATGAGCACTGATAAAAGCCATTCAATAATTGATAATACCGGACCTGCAGTTAAAAAGATTAATACGTTTTTGAATAAGGATGTCAATGTTTCATTATGAGAAATCATGACATTGACAGCCAAATGTTTTAACAGTAAAAATAATTACAAAAAAAGTTTTATTATATAATTCCAAATCTTTTTTTAATCATCTTCAGCTGCTTTCTGAAGGTTTTATGGGAATTCACAGGACCCAGCCCCACAACCCACACGCACCCTCCATTTATAAAACACCACCTTAGCGCAATGACTCTCTTCTATCTCTCTTCCTGGCACGAATGTCAAGTGTGATAGCTGGATAAAACATCGTGCAAACATAAAACTACCTTAAAATGACAATCTAAAATAGATTCATAATATTATGGCCAATTAATAACACCAAAAAAAAACTAAAAAAACCTCCCCTGACATGCAAAACAAATTTAAGTGAAAAAAAATAAAAAACATCAGAATTAGACTTAAAGATGACTGATGGATAAAATAATATCCATCAGTCATGATATTTCACTTTTTAAATTATTCTTTCCAGCCATTTTTGATTATTATTCAAGAGTTTTTTAAAATGTAATTTAGAATGATTCACTAATAAATCATTCAGTGTTTTATTTGACCAATTCAAGAAAAGAATTAAACAATACATTTACTACGTAGATATCCATTCTTTTTCCAGAAATGGAAGACACACTGTCCATAAAATAAAATAATAAAATAAAATAACAATTTACAAAGAGCGGTTAATTTAAGATGCATAAAATGTTTGTAGTCACTCACAATAAGCCAGCAACATAAAAATGTTAAAAAACAAATATGTAAATAATATTTTAAACCCAAGCTATTTCAAATATAATCAAATAAAGACAAAAGTAATGATAAAATAATACAAAACACAGTTTAATAGATGGCTTTATCATCTGTACATTTCCTTAAAATCACATGCCTTTAGTAGACATGGTAAAAACATTAAAAGGAATAATTTGTATGACTGAAAATTAAGTCAGAAAATCACTGAAAATCTAGATTTTTGGGGCAATGATCTGTCACATATGCACAAGCATCATCTATTTATCTATTCTACATCCAGCCACACTATATTTGTGAAATAGAAACTTGATCATGTTACATGGAATATTCCAGGTGTAATTTGCATCTTTTGTCCCCTGAAAGCAGGTTTAGTGCAGGTTAGTGCCTGCTCTGTCTATAATGACAGTTCACGGGTGTTGTTCTTGGAAGTAAGCGATCTAAAAACACTCGCTGTAATCTAGACGAACGCTTCAGACGGACTAGAGGACGGACCGTCTGACTCGGCACAACCCAAACACACGGTCATGTGCCCGGCTCATCTAAAAGCTCTCTTGATGTTTCGTTGAACCTCCGCATGACTGCGCACACACACACACACACACACACACACACTTATGCTCCACCTCGCTGGTAGGCTGTATAATTTAACACCCGTCTCGTCTGGCTGCGGGTGTGGTGGTCGCTTGACAGAGAATGACAGAAATAACAGTTGGACGAAATCGCAGTCGGCTGTTTTCAACAGTGGCACACACACACACACGCAGCTCCGTGAGCCAAACCAGAGTCTGGACGGGATGACCGCTGCAGCTACCCGTGTTCTGTCCATGGGACAGCGTGACAGTACGTCTGTGCAAGAGTTTACAGAGTTCACTGTACTGTGGGGTGTAACGCTGGCTGCTGTGTCATGCCTGAGAAGCGAGGCCTTTATTATAGATTTTCTGTTTCTATAAATCTGATCCGCGTGTTTGACCAGCCCTGTGTCTCTTTTAAGCAGCACAGGAGACTCTAAACACACTGTATGGCATCTCTCTGTTTGCGTTTGACAATGCCAGGGTGTTTGCTGTAGGGTGGTTACGTACTGGCCCAAGTCACAAGAGCCCACCCAAGTGTCTATGACATTCTGGTATCTAGTTATGGCTCGGGTCACTCCTTCAAATGCAAGTTTATGGGAATGTTCCACCCATTTTATTGTCTGGAAGGTGAAAATCATAACGGGATAGTGCAGGCGAAAATGAAAATTGTCATTATTCATTCATCTTCATGTCAGTCCAAACCTTTAAGACGGTCTTTCTTTAGCACAAAACACAAAAGATGATATTTTGATCAATATTTCCATTTTCTTGTTTTATGTTTTTGTGTGCGTTTGTCTTATTTTTGCATAGTGTTTCGTTTGTTTTGAGCTTTTTTGTGTGTTTTTGTTTTATTGCATTGCCATTTTTAGTTGTATTTGTTTTTGTGTTGTTTTTTATTTTTGCGTTGTGTTATTTTTCTGTTCTATTGAGCGGTTCTTTTTTGTTTAGAGATGTTTTTGTTTTATTATTGTGTCATCATGTTGTTTTATTATTGTGTCATCACAAGCTTTTGTTGTGTTGGTTTTATTTTAGCATTGTTATTTTTCTGTTTTTTTTGGGGGGGGGGGTTAGTTTTTGCTTTGTGTTGTGTTGTTTGTTTGTTTCATTGTGGTGTTGTTCTTTGGTATTTTTGCATTGTGTTTTTTTTGTAACTTTTGTTTTGAGTTGTTTTTGTTGTATTGTTCTTGGTTATTTTTGCATTGTGTTTTTTTTTTTGTTGTTGAATTTTGTTTTTCTGTTTGCTTTTATTGAGTAGCTTTTTGTGTTCATTTGTTTAGTTTTTTTGTGTTTGGCCATATTTATTTATTTGTTTTGTTTTTATGTTGTGTTGCTTTTGTTACATTTTTGCATTGCGAGTTATTGTTTTGTTTGTTGAGTTGCTTTTGTTTTATGTGTTCTTTTTTGTTTTTGCGTTGTTTTGTTTTTTTGTTGAGTTGCTTCCGTTTGTGTTTTTTTTTGTTGCTTTTGTTTTGTTTTAGTGTTCTTTTGCATTTTTGTCTGCTGTTGTCTATGCAATGAAAGTCAATGGGGTCCATGTACGTACAAAAACAGCTGAAACATTCTTCAAAATACCTGCATGTTCAGAGCATGAGGGTGAGTAAATTCTGACCATTTAAATATTTGGGTGAATTATCCCTTTAATTCTGATTACTTAAATGATTAAAACTGTACTAGTATCTCTCTTAAACAGGTCACATGATTTGTTATCGTATCGTCCATGTCAACCACCCAAAGCTGAACACTTAGTTGTGGATTTGAATAAAGCCTTACATATGAGCAATAGTTAGTGGTGTTTGCTAAGACAAGCATCACTATTACTAAGATATCTCGCCAGGACACATATCAGAAAAACAGCATTCCATCTTGATCAACAAAGACTTCAATGAACTGAGTCAAAACAACCTCCCCTAATGCATATCGCCCAGCAGATATAATGGAGTGCTACTCGCACAATTCAAAACCGTTGCTGACTTCTGTTAGCGCAGATAAAACACACACTCAAAGCGAGAGGCACGCACTCACCTGGTTTAGAAAGGCGTTATCACATTAAGAGATCCGACATCTGTCTGAAGCCATTAGAGTTTCAACAGCTTTTCAGAAGGATCACATTATAAATACTTTCCTCCCATGAACACTGGTAGAACAACGAGAAAGGAACAAGAAAAGCTGAGCTCTTCATGCACTAATGGAATCTTGTCTTTAGTATCTTGGCTTATGGCTGATTAAATGTGTTGCGGCGAAGCAGAAAACAAAGCCGGTGTGTTTTAAGGATTCCACTGGAGGCGAGACTAAAAGAATGCAGTTTTGTTTAAAGCTAAACATGAGATTTCCAGCATGCTTGATATGGATGCATACTAAGTTTGAAAGAGTCGATGCTCTAAACATCTGTGGGTGACTGACAAATCATATTGTGCATGAAGAACTTTTTTTTTTAGGACCATTAACATTTTTTGCATAGTGACATTATCCCGTTATCCCTTTTAATATAATATTGTTCCTATTCTACAACTTTAAAAAAAAAACATTTAAATTAACATTCATTAAAGGCAAATGTTGTATGATGTATAATTCTTCACAAGTAAAATAATACATTATAATTTTTCACAAATACTTTAAATCTTATATATATTATAAGATTAATTATAAAAATCTTGAAAAATAAGCTTATTCTAAGGACCGTTAATATTTTTTGCCGTGACATTATTGATATAGTCACATTATTTTCATGACAGTTAAGCACATATGCATCCCATATTCCCATTACTGTTACACTGATCCTGGTGTTCTACTTTAGACTTTTAGATTTGATTCTATGAAGACTCTAACAGTATTCTTAATACAGTATTATTCCTGTTCTACAACATTTATACATTTAAATTAGCTTACATTAAAGGAGGTGCAACAAATATTGACTTCAAGTATAAATCTTCAAATAATAAATATACATAAGTATAATAAAATTGTTCTGGATATGAGAATGGGAAGAAAATGTGATCAATAGTCGAATAACGTCAAAAAAAGCTGCATTTATTTGATTAAAATTGTATTATTTGATCAATAGAGCAAAATAAGTAATAAGAAATATTTTTACAATTAAAAATAGGTTTCTTTTTAAAATATATATTTATTTTAAATATTTTATTTTATTTCATTTTAATTAAATGTATTCCTGTGATGGCAAAGCTAAATTTTCAGTCTTTAATGTCAAATGATCCTTCAAAAATCATTCTAATATGATTTTCTTTTTTTTCTTAATGTGATATTTTTTACTGTGTTGATACTGTGATATGTGAATGATAGATTGAATGGCAGCGTTAACATTTTGTAAAATATATATACAGTATATCCTACTTTTATTCAGCAAGTATGCATTAAATTGTTTAATAGTGACAGTAAAGACATTTATAATGTTACATATGATTTCTATTTCAAATAAATGTTGTTCTTTTGAACTTTTTATTAATCAGAGAATCCTAAAAAAATGTATCACAGTTTCCATAAAAATATTAAGCAGCAAAAACGGTTTTCAACTGATAATACGAATCATTATTAATAAATGAGCACCACTAGTAATTTATGATAACTGAGCACAAAATAAGCACATTGCAATGATTTCCAAGGGATGTTTAAAATAAATAAAATATCTATGTCCTAAAAACACTATTTCTTTAAAGCATAATTATGTTCTTTTGGTTTTGAAGTGAAACATGATCTAGATACTTCTCAATAATTGTGAGATTCACTCAAGAATCAGAGTTCAATATCTCCAGTTATGTTCAAGCAGTCATATTTGTTAGCTTGAGGAAGAGAAGTGGTCAGCTGTAAGTTTGCATGTGTATGAGCAAGAGTGTGTGTATGCTGAGCAGGGTTTACTCTGCTGTTTAAAGCCTCAACTGTGCTCATAGTATTCGCGTGTACATGAGAGTGTGTGTTTCTGGGCTTGAGGCCACAGTAAGAGCCTACACACACGTCCGCCACACACCCACCAGTCAGCGGAAATGAGAACCATTCCATCCTGCCACCAAACACACACACACACCACCAGAAAACACTTTCTATCCATCTTCCTCTGACTCGCTGTCTTCACACACAACAGCTGTATGGCTTCACCAAAGCTGACCAAAACCTCTTTGTGGTCAAGGGTAAAGTAATAAAAAAACAATATAATTATTTCTTATATAATTGAACACGAATCAGCACATCCATCGGGAACAAAAGTGGAGTAAGAAGTCACTCCAAGAATCCTCAAACTCAAAACACACACACACACAGAGAGGCGTTTGTTAGGAGTGTCTCTGCACCCACTCCTCTTCCTTGTCGCTCGTTAAGGCCTGCTTCCTGTTCCGGCCCGTCCCACGAGAGAACGGAGGCATGGAATAGCACTCATGGGGGCGAGAGAGGAGTGGAGGGGCGGACAGCCAAATAAACTTTCCTCCAGACGCACTCTTTCATTCAGGACAGACCTGCAGCAGTCAGAACATTTCTCATATAACGCTCTGTGCTTTTAATGCGCGCAGCTGAGAGGAAGTCTGGCGACCTGAAAGAAAGTCATTAACACACCTTCCACATATTCATTAACTGCAGCAGCCTGGCTGTAGTTCTGTTACGCAATAAACATATCGGTTCCGACTGAAATAGAATAGCGCAGATTTTTTCCGCCGAGGACACGCAGATTGATTCCAGGTGTTTAAAGACAATAACACAATTCCAGCCAGCATTCATAAATATCTTCAGATCACACATATATGGACTGTTAATGAACAGTGATTCAAAAGGCATAATCAGTTCCAGGACAGATGTCCAGTGGAAGATGATGCCTCAGATGGAAAATATTTGAAGTCCAACATCATTTTTTTTCCATAAAAAAAAAAAAAGGATTGAAAGAGAGATAAAATAGCTCTGCTCCAAATCCTGAACTGCCTCATTGTCTACTCCCTACATAAGCAGCATACTTAACCCAAATAAAAGCACAGGTGACTTTTACATCAGTTTCAGCAATTTCACACAAGACACAAATCACTTTACTTGTGAGACTTAAAGGGATAGTTCACCCAAAAATTACAATTTTGTCATCATTTACTCCCCTCAAATTGTTCCAAATCTGTATGAGTTTCTTTCTTCTGTTGAGCACAAAAGAAAATATTTGGAATAATGCTGGTAACCAAACAGTTGACGGTAGCCATTCAAGTCAATGGCTACCGTCAACCGTTTGGTTACCAATATCTATTTCGATTTTTTTCTTCTCACAAAGAGCACAATTTGGCATTATAAAAATTAGAATAGAATATTATATATTAGAATACTTACATTTTTAACACTTTTTTTTTTAAGTTTAAGTGCAATTAACGGAGCTCTGCACTTCTGCAGTGTGCATGTGCACATATCTAACGGTCGACTGATTTATAGAAACATTTGGAGTAGACGTCACAGTACTGCACAGTACAGATTAGTTTGGAGCCCGAGCCTGCGCAGTATAGATTCGTTTGGAGCCAGAGTCTGCACAGTATAGATTCGTTTGGAGCCCGAGCCTGCGCAGTAGTGATTTGTTTGGAGCCTGAGCCCGAGCCTGCGCAGTATAGATTTGTTTGGAGCCCGAGTCTGCGAAGTAGAGATTTGTTTGGAGCCCGAGTCTGCGCAGTATAGATTCGTTTGGAGCCAGAGCCTGCGCAGTAGAGATTCGTTTGGAGCCAGAGTCTGCGCAGTAGAGATTCATTTGGAGCCAAAGTCTGCACAGTATGGTTTCGTTTGGAGCCCGAGCCTGCGCAGTAGTGATTTGTTTGGAGCCCGAGCCTGCGCAGTAGTAATTTGTTTGGAGCCCGAGCCTGCGCAGTAGTGATTTGTTTGGAGCCCTAGCCTGCACAGTATAGATTCGTTTGGAGCCCGAGTCTGCGAAGTAGAGATTCGTTTGGAGCCCGAGTCTGCAAAGTAGAGATTCGTTTGGAGCCCGAGTCTGCGCAGTATAGATTAGTTTGGAGCCAGAGCCTGCGCAGTAGAGATTGGTTTGGAGCCAGAGCCTGCGCAGTAGAGATTCGTTTGGAGCCAGAGCCTGCGCAGTAGAGATTCGTTTGGAGCCAAAGTCTGCGCAGTAGAGATTCGTTTGGAGCCAGAGTCTGCACAGTAGAGATTCATTTGGAGCCAGAGTCTGCACAGTAGAGATTCATTTGGAGCTACAGTCTGCGCAGTAGAGATTCGTTTGGAGCCAAAGTCTGCACAGTAGAGATTCGTTTGGAGCCAGAGTCTGCACAGTAGAGATTCATTTGGAGCCAAAATCTGCGCAGTAGAGATTCGTTTGGAGCCAGAGTCTGCGCAGTAGAGATTCATTTGGAGCCAAAGTCTGCGCAGTAGTGTCGTTAGGTGGAGCCGCGGTATCAAAGTTCCACCCAAACTTCCACAGACCCAATAGCAAGATCACAATCATGACATCACACCCCATTTTTATAGCATCAAATAACTAGCTAAAAGCTAACTTATTAGAAAAACAAACACTTGAACATAAATCAGCATGATAAGAACTATTTCAAATGACGGAAACCATCTTTGGAAAAAAATTATTTGAAGTGTACGTTTAGTTTGTCTCAGGTCCCATTACATTACATGGAGAGAGGGGTTTATGACCTATACTGCATCCAGTCACCTGGGGGTGATCAAGGCTCAAAATTGATCGATAAACTCAAATTGACCTTTTTAAAATTCTTTTATTCCATGGCTTCCATAGTCTGCTACTTGAAAACGGCCATTTTCTGCCACCAGATAGGCTCCGCCCACAAAAAAAACCTCATCACTGTTTGCAAACACCGAACTGGTCTATTGCCAAAACCAATATATAGTATTTGCCGATATTTAGCCTTTTTGAATTACTTGTATTGACCAATATGTTTTCCTGTTTGGCAAATAAATGTCGGAAGAGCAATTTTTATTTTGACAGCATTGAGCTGAGATGAACTGATTATTGATCATCCCTTTGAGATTAACTGATTATTGATCTGTGGGTGATGCTCACAAAAACATGTCCAGGTCAACTTTCACAGACAAATTATATTTTGCATGACGAAAATATTTTTAGGACCATTAACATTTTTTATTTGCATAGTGATATTATCTCTTTGTCAGATTACTGATTATTGATTACTGGTTAGGTTTTTAGTCAACAATTCATTTATTTGTGAAAAATACTGTAATAAAATTTAAAAAATTGATATATCAAGTATAAATCGGTTTAAAGCAGCTTTTGCCCTAGGTGAACTTGCACATAGTTTTTCAGGTAGCTTTACAGGTAGGTCTCTTGAAGCATCTTTGCATCACAGAAATAAATTATATTTTAAATTTAAATTAAATTGACATAGAAATCAGTTATTTTACACTAACAATTTTTCCCAATATATCTGTTTTTTTCTGTATTTTTCATCATATAAATGCAGCCTTGATGAAGAGATTTCTTTAAAAAAAGCACACACACATTTAAACACGTTTTCTTAAAAAAAAAAAAAAAAAAAACGTAAATCTTAAAATCATGATTCCAAACTTTTGAACAGCAGCGTAACATAAATTCAGCCACTCAAGTCTATTGGATTACCATCATGACGGCTGTATGTGATTTTTGGAGCTTTGACATTGTGGCTTCCATTCACTTGCATTATATGGACTCACAGAGATGGATTATTTAAAAAAAAAAAAGAAAGTCATATACATCTTGTTTGGAATAAGGGGGAGTAACTGATGAGAGAATTTTTGGGTGGCGTATCCCTTTACTCTGTTAAACAGCCTAAAGCATATATGTGTCTAAATAGCAGATTACTCGTTTTTGGAACAGAACCTGTTTTAAAATGTTTCAAAAAGAGCAAAATGAGCACTCACTTTTTCAAAGGGTCGATCACGGTCTTCTGAATCTGATTGACCTGCATAAGCAGAAAAGAAAAAAAACAAACACATTAGCTGAAAAAATAAATAGTTAATATCACAGCTGAAAGACAACCATCAAAATAAATTACATTGATCATTACGGTCGAACACAACAAAACAATCAAAATAAATAAATAACAACTGCTCGGTGAAACTAATTGGCAAGAGGATCTGACATGACCCCCACGTTTAAAAGATCAACAGCTGTCACCGCTCCCTTTCCATGCGAAGAGTGTTTGGCGTTCAACTGAGAAGTATGGAGAAAATGTTAGTGACGTTGTTTCTTTATTGTGCTCCTGGCCTGAGGAAAGCAGCGAGAAAGACGTGAATATTAATTGTGCAGTGAATACAAAAGGCTGGAATCGTCGAGGGACGGCACATGAAAGCACAGCCCCGGCTGGGGTTGAAAACGCTGAAGAGGGTGGGCCGCCAAACGAGATGAAAGTTCTTTGCAAACAAAACATTTTTAACAATAACAGTTTATATTCCCCTCGTTCCTCCATGTGGTGTCAGGGCTGGAGAGAAGAAGAGGAGGAGGAGGAAGAGGAGAGGAGGGAAGGGGGGTGTTTGAGTTAAATGGGTGTAAACGAACGTCGCATTGCCGCCTCGAGCCCCAAACCAACAAAGTCTTAAAAGTTGCCACACAATTAAAACCTTAAACTTGCAAAACATCATTTACATTGCAGATCTGAGATGCCAATAGGATGTGGTTGGCTGACAGAATGCTAACCTAACCTGGCAAACAATGCAAGAAGAGAGCAAACAGGGAACGTTAAACCAGAACACGGAGAGGGAGGCCGACACAAGCTGACAGGCCCATCAGAGGATCGTAGCTTATGGAGCTAATCAACAACTCACTCGCTATTGAGAGCAGAGTCAGTCACTGAGAGCAAATAAAACGCCACCCCAGAACAGAGCGATTCATTAAAGATGAGATAGCCTTCTTCCAAATTACATCTTTAATCCACAAAGTCCAAAGTAGCATTAACTAACTAAAACATGCAAGGATGCCGAGTAATTATTAAAAATGCCTGCCAATGCAGCTCTTAAATAAATACATAAATAAATACATACATAAATAAATAAATAAAGTGCCCCAATTTACTTTTTTAATAAATGTTTCTAGTCTTGAGGCAAATTATTATATACTTAGGGTTAGTAGTAGCTGTAAGTTAACTCTAAACCTACCAATAAATAAACAAACAAACAAATACATAAATAAATCAACCTACTTTCTTAATAAACGTTAAATGTTAGTGTTAGTTGTAGCTATAAATTAACTCTAACCCTAACAAACAAATAAATAAATAAATCCCAAATTACTTTCTTAATAAATGTTTCAAGTCTTAACGTAAATTATTGTAAACGTAATGTTAATTGTAAATTAACTCAAATACATAAGTAAATACATAAATAAAAATCGTTTCTAGTTTTAACGCAAACATTTTTTGTAAACTTAGGGTAAGTTGTATTTGTAAATGACCTCTAACCATAACAATAAATACATTAAGTAAATAAATAAATAAATACATACATACATACATCAAGAGTGATATACATTTCCTATACAGATATACAGAGATATTTACCTTGATTTTTATTTTCTGCACACATTACATCTAATATTTCATCTCAAATATGCTCTTCATCAACACTGTTGTCCCCAGGAAGGAAAATACACTAATTTTACACACACACACACACACATTTTAAATTGACAAATTACTTAAACATTAAAAACTGATGTTATATCATAATAGTTACTTCTTTCATTTTATAATGGATTCTCATATTCAGGCATTTAGGCATATTGTATTTTCATTCAGGCATTTGAAAAGCAGCAGGATTAAATTAATACATAATAACCAAACATGGATACAATTTTCAATCAAAGTACATTTCTTTCTCAGCTGAAAGAGGCGATGGATAGTTCAGGCAAACAAGAGGAGAAAAAAAAGAGATACAGTAAAGATAGAGTAGATGGTGGGAATGATGTGGAAATATATCTATATGATGAGAGAACAGCCTGAGGAAAACACTCCAGAGAGAGTGTGTGTGAATCAGAGGCCAGAGAGCAACCACACACACACACACACACACAATACATAACACCCAAAAATACATACAATGCATACCAACCCTGAAAAATCGATATTCCTCCCCACCATAGCTGCTAGTTACTAACCATTAAAACTCGACAGGCCTTAAAGCTGCTAAAACATGACTTAAAAATACCCAGCGCAGGCCTAGAATCAAGCTACACATATTACCATAACATTTCCCTGCCTATTCGCATCCACCCTGGGGCAATCCATCTTTCCCTCGACGGAGTGGGGAAGACGACGGTTTGGTTATCTTTATATAACACAAATATGATTTGCTTGGCTACCGTGACAAAACCTCTCAATCTGAAGAACAGGGGGAGTTTGTTGCAGGTTTGCTATGTGATTCATGGGAGTCTTATTAACCATTCAAGCATCCCAGGGTGGTAATTCACACCAGCACACTGCAAAATGCAGAGCTGAAAAATCAGCTGTGCTAACATCTCTCGTCGCCCACGGATAGAGCACCGTTCGCTTGCCAAGTGCCCATACAGTAGAGTATGAGAAAACGGTGCTCAGGCGAAGAGGAGAGCGCTGTAGAAAGCATTTGGCTTTGGTGAATCTGACAGAGGGGTCAGCGGAGAGCAAGGATATTTGCATCAGGCTTCAATCTGCTATTTCTGAGATCTGCGGATTGCATTACAGCTAGAGGCACTCGCGGTGTTTTTCGCACTGGCAGGTTTGTGCATGAGCGAATATCCACAACGTGTTTGACTGAGCAGCTATTGATGGCTTTGATTATCAGCTGAGGGCAACCATATTCAAAAATATGGAGTAAATTAAACCCTATCAACACTACAAAAGGATCCATTTGCATTATGTAAATGGGGATCATGTAGTCAAACATAATGTACAAAACAAGCTTCAAAAACAACCAGGCCTAAAAAAAAAAAAAAAAACCTCAATATCAGTCTGCGATTTTCGTGCTATATGGCAAGCCAGAGGTTACAAATTATTCACACATAATCTTCCTCTCTAGTGAGCTTTTAACTCAAAAACCTGCGATCGAATAATTTAATCAGTGAATTAAACTCAAAAACTGGATCAATAAATGAATCATTCTTTTGAGTTGATTTTTTAAAATTAGTTCATCCGATTCAGACTGAACAATTACTCACAAATTAGACTGATTTGTTGATTTAAAATTCTCAAAAACCTGCGATCGAATAATTTAATCAGTGAATTAAACTCAAAAACTGGATCAATAAATGAATCATTCTTTTGAGTTGATTTTTTTAAAATTAGTTCATCCGATTCAGACTGAACAATTACTCACAAATTAGACTGATTTGTTGATTTAAAATTCAAGTTAAAGGGTTAGTTCACCCAAAAATGAAAATTCTGTCATTAATTACTCACCCTCATGTCGTTCCGAACCCGTAAGACCTTCGTTCATCTTCCGAACACAAATTAAGATATTTTTGATGGAATCTGAGAGCTCTCTGTCCCTCCATAGACAGCAATGAAATTACCACAATCAATGCACAGAAACGTAGCAAGGACATCGGTAATATAGTCCATGTGACATCAGGGGTTCAATTGTAATTTTACAAAGCTACGAGAATACATTTTGTGTGCAAAGAAACCAATAATAATAATTTATTCAGCAATTCTTCTCCCCGAGTTACCTTCTTCCACCATTTTGGAGCTTACCCCAGAACGAAATCAACGTAATGAGAGTGGTTTACGTTCAGAATGCGCGCACTGTCTACTGAACGTAAACAACGTAATTAATGACAGAATTGTAATTTTTGGGTGAACTATCCCTTTAAGAGCTCACTGGAGTGGCACAGTATCACAGTGAAAAATTTCAGTGAAACTTAAAAAATATATATATAAAGTTTATTTATTCATACTCACATTTCATTCATTCGTTCGTTGTTTGTTTGTTTAAGTTTAGTCTGGATTAACTAAGATTTTAAATGTTTTTGAATATAGTCTCATTAAACAAGCCTGCATTTATTTGGAAAACAAAAATACAGTAAAAATGGCGATATTGTAAAATATTGCTACAATTTCTTTTTTAAAATATTTTTAAGTGGCACAGTATCACAGTGAAAAATTTCAGTGAAACTTAAAAAAATATATATATAAAGTTTATTTATTCATACTCACATTTCATTCATTCGTTCGTTGTTTGTTTGTTTAAGTTTAGTCTGGATTAACTAAGATTTTAAATGTTTTTGAATATAGTCTCACTAAACAAGCCTGCATTTATTTGGAAAACAAAAATACAGTAAAAATGGCGATATTGTAAAATATTGCTACAATTTCTTTTTTTTTATATTTTTAAAGGGGCTGTATGTTAGAATATTCATGTATTTATTGCTTTTTTGCTGTCAATGTGTAAACAACTTGTAACAAACTTACCTGAGACCTTCCCCGACTTCCAAGGTTGAAAGCCTATATAGACTGATTTTTATGTGAAAGACTTTGGACGTTTTTGCCGGGAAAATCAAAAGAATGGGACAAATTTACGCATGCTCCCGAAAGCCTCTCTTCTGTTCTGACACATGAAATGAATGCTTATGTTCAGGCTAATGCTGCAAGATCTATTCTGTGCTGTAATGTCAATGTGTCATGCAAAGAGAAGGGATGAATTCAAACTATAGTCTCACATCTATGTAGCCAGATCAATATAGTCTATAGCAGGGGTGCCCAAACTCGATCCTGCAGAGTTTAGCTCCAACTCAACACACTTGCCTGAAAGCTTCTAGTATTCCTAGAAAAACCTTGATTAGCTGGTTTAGGTATGTTTAAGGGGTTGGAGCAAAACTTTGCAGGACACTGGCCCTTTAGGAGCAGGATTGGACACCCCTTATCTACAGGTTTAAATATAATATACTTTATAAATAAGCTGCTGGAAGCAGTTCACTTATCGACCACTGGTGTCGCCATTAACAAAGGTTTCTTAATTCTATATTCTTTACTCCCGTGATGGAGGCTAAATTTTCAGTAGCCATTACTCCAGTCTTCAAACTTATTTTCTCTGAAAGTCATAAGTCATTGGTGTTTTACAGAAAAAATTCTGTGTAGCTACTTGCAGAAGATCAGTCTCTCTTCCTTCATTTTTTTTGATGTTTGTTCCAGCTCAGTCCACATAATACATTATGAAAATTGTCCGGTAAACAATAGCTGAGCTTTGAATAGTCAGCAGAAAAAGTCAAAGTTGAAACTGTCTGAACTTCTGCGCATCATGTTACAATGCCTGACACTGGGAGTAGTATGGTGGTTTGCCGCTTCACCCCATAGAGTTCAATACATTGGGAATGTTGAAGGGCCCAGTTTCCAGGGCGGAGGTTGTAGGCGATAGACCAGAGAAGATGAGCGCTACTCTTCTGACATGCAGTCAGTGCTGAGTGTATCGCTTAAGGGCTCTTAACCACTTTCAAAAGAAAAGACTGACTCCAATGTGGGGAAATAAGAGGGAGAAAAGGAAAAAGACAACAATCAGTACCACCAGCAGCAGGAAACAGAAGATAGCAACGCAGAGATGGGACTCATTTGAAGATGCATGTGCACGCTGAGTGTGGAAGGGCGTGGGGTCTGCTGTGAGAAAAACTTACTCATACCCAATCTGCTGGAGGGAAGACAGAACATACTTCTGCCAAAGTCAGAAACGCAACTATTTCTCTTGGCCAAAAGTAGAAAATAAACACGGGTTAGAAGGCATTGCAAGGCAGAAATGAAGTTGGTCTATGGTTCATTTTTGAGACGTACTAAACAGAGTCAAGTTATACATAAACATTAGCCAACTACATATGGTCATATGGATGGTTATTGGGAAGACCAATATAAACAGCTACTGGGGAATAAAACATTGCACAGGAATTTCAAATATATGCATTTAAGCTGTGGTCGCATTAGCAAAGTTCTGGCAAAATTTCACGGGCAAAAAGAACACGGGTTAGAAGGCATTGCAAGGCAGAAATGAAGTTGGTCTATGGTTCATTTTTGAGACGTACTAAACAGAGTCAAGTTATACATAAACATTAGCCAACTACATATGGTCATATGGATGGTTATTGGGAAGACCAATATAAACAGCTACTGGGGAATAAAACATTGCACAGGAATTTCAAATATATGCATTTAAGCTGTGGTCGCATTAGCAAAGTTCTGGCAAAATTTCACGGGGGCAAAAATGTTGATTGTCGATTGTGAGCAAAGCAGTGAAGTATGAAGTACAACTCCAAAGTCACTTTCAAACCAAGCATCTTTCTGTTGGTCAACATGGCCAATTTCCATCATCATCTTGTTGCGAATTCATAAAATCTTTATATGAAGTTTCCAATTGCGTGGGTTCCAATTGAAATGACTGTATTTCGGCCATAAAAATCCACTGAACAACAGTGAACGCACCTAAAGACCGATGGTGTGGAGAAGTCAGTAATGATTTGGATTGATAACCAAAGGCAGCGTGAAATGTTTGAGTTATAAACACTGTACCCTTAAACATGAAAGAGATAAGCTAAAACAGTTAACAAAAGACTAGATGACTTTCAGCTGAGACCATAATCTGTGTTCTGAGTAGAGATTCAGAAAGGCTGACACACACTTGTGGGTGTGTAAATGTGTTAAGCAGGATTTTATAAAGAAACATTCTGCATTTTCCTGTGCATTATCACTTGATTTGGTAAGTGGGATGAAGAAACAAATGTATAGAACATCTTTGGTTCCCATTCCCAGTGTTTGAGAGACTTTGATGCATAATATTGGTTTGTTTTTAAGCATGTGCGCGAACATTATTAAATATTTTTGGGTAATTCGATCATGCTTTCAACTATCAATACAAGTGCAACACACACATTTTACCATATTGGAATCCATTCTGCAGAATTCCACTGATCCCCCCCACCCCCCACAATTAGCACAGAAAATACATTAAGGAAAAAAGTATACAGATTCTGAGTGGGCCTAGAGGTGAGTAAGCCAGATCTAGTTGCGGCAATATATGCTCAAAACATAAACATGTCTCACACTCACTTGCTTATTATGCAAATGAACATCACTGCCTAATAAGAGGCAGCTTACAAAGCCTAAATACTTCTGGTCGAAGTGGGGGCGGAGCATATGATATTTAAAGATGGAAGAAAGTAACTTTTTCCTCATTAAAAAGTTTTAGCTATAAAGAAATGAGTATTAAGGAAAATGTTCTCATACTCATATTTTACATGGGAGCGAGTCACCTCATGGGAGCAGACATTTTGAGATCAGCTAAATATTACGCGCAATTTGACACTTTCACCCACAGAATAAACAAATCCTGACTTGCTGCAAATTTTGTATGAAGATATCAGTAACTGAAAATATTTGTGTGATGCCGCATCCACAGCACTAGGTGTCAGTATAAGTCAAAGACAACATATTGGCCAAAACAAAATAAACAAAAAAGTACCACGCACATCCAAGCGTTCAAGGTTTGAATGATTAGACTCTGCAGAGTTTGGTTGCTTAATCAAACACCTGAACAGCTAATCAAGGTCTTCAGGATTACTTGGAATGTTATGCAGGTGTGTTTGATTAAGGTTGATACTACACTTTGCTGGACAGTGGCCCTCCAAGATCAGAGTTGAATAGGTCTGATGTAGAATGAGGCTGGAATGGTATTTGGGGATATTTCACAGCTGTGATTATTGGTTGGTCAGACTTTGTGCTGTGAGGGCCAATTCAGCACCAGCCTGCCCAAGAAAACAATCTGGAAACACGCCTAAACCAGCAACTGGCATTTCCGGCTCAGAAAAAAAAGAAAAAGAAAACTGGCAACAGAACTGAGCACCAATGAGCCATCAAGATGGCAGATTTTAAATTGAATACTTCTACTGGGTCATGTGCCAGCCAAGCAACTGCCATTGAGATAAATGGGATTGTTCAGTATTTATAATTCAACATAAGTCCATTTCAATTAAATGTAAAAGTCATAAGAAGAAGAGATGTTTTATGCATTGGGAAACACAGCCATTTACAACTGAATCTCACCTTCTCCTGATTGAAGGCATCCATTCTCTTCATGGCTGTATCCAGAGCAGTCATGGATTCAAGAAAAGCCAGATCCTGCTCACACAACGGATTGCTCAACAAGTCCCCTGAGATCTTCACGGCTGCTTTAGACATTGCTGGAAAACAAACAAAACGTTATCATTCAGCCTAAAAACTAAAGAATGGCCAAAATAGCAGTTCATAGACATTAACTTTTTTCATGTCTGGAACTTCAAGTAATCTACAAACAGAATGTATATTGGTTTAAAACGATTCATCATCTGCATAGGTGGCAAGTACTTAAAGAGTGTGATTAAGAGTGGTTTCAAACATATGGCAGAATAGGACTCATGTTTATTTCCACACTAAACCACAAAATAAAGACAGGCAGCAGATGCTGGAATTATTACTGTTAAAATAAAATAATATATAAAATGATAAAAATAACAAAATAATAAATATTGTAATAAATAAATAAAAATATAAAAATAAATAACTCCATTCATGTGTTAAGGGCCTTTTCATACCTAAAAATAACACACAAATAATAATGCTAAAAATAACAATACCATAATAATAATAATAATAACAACTCCACCATTCCCGTGACTGTACATAGGACAAGCAGTTTCGATAATGGATATATTAATAATATACAAATGATAATAGTAAAAATAATGTCGACAACTACAAAAACAACAATAACAATTAAAATAACTACAATAATAAAGTACAATTATATTTACAACATAACTAATTATATGAATGCATATTTCTCCAATTTAAAATGGAAGACATCCATATCCAGCATAGGGGGCCTGAAATGAAGAAACTTTCCCCTTCTTTCTTGACTTTGCCCCAATTAGCTCAAGTAAATCAAGTCTTTCCTGTGTTTGGGCTGTGGGGTGTAGAGGGGTGGATGTTTTATCTGGCTTCCTGCCTGGTGTGTGTCTGATCTGGATTGACGCTGACGTGCTCATCTGATCAGCATTCTGACTTTAAGCAGCTCTGGCAGGGAAGGCGACGGACTGTAATTGGCGTTGGCACTATTGAGGCATCAGTACACGATCAGAGCTCTTTAGTGAATATTCATCATCTCCGTCAACTCTCTAACGACCCCTTCCAACATGCACGGAACAAACTTGTGAAGCGGCTCTACAAATCTTTGTTCTTTCGCAGGTGTTTTGCCTCGCATCTTATGGATTGGAAAGATTTCTGACCTGCCGACAGCACAGAAAGCATTTCAATATCCTGGCGCTAAATATTTTGAACTTTTGTTAACTTCTGGTTTATGTCTGTTGATAAAGGATGCACGTTTGACCACTAATGTGCCTCCATGTGGTGGAGGACTGATGCAGCAAATGCAGCTCAGCTGTGTGGCGCACATAATCACAGCTACATGTGCAGCACACATGATTGACAGCCAGCAAAATAATTTTTCTTGTCATAGCTAGGCAATGGAAATCCCACAGAAAATTCTATTAGAATTCGGTGGAAATCGGCATTTACTGGTTGCCCCTTGCATAAATATTTTGGCACATTCCAAGAAATATTCCAATATCAGTACAGACATTTGAGCCATAATACCCCAGAAAATAATTATGACTCATGTCTGACTAATTCTGAAACATCAAAAGCCACAGGGCTCATGAAATGCAGTTTCCGATTTTTATATGTGTGTATATAAGTTTTTGCACCAAAAAGATCCAATACCTGTTCAAATCCAGCTTAAATTTCACTGTCTGCAAACAGCACTGGATTTGAGGGGGTGTTACCTCTCGCAAAGGGAGTAAATGCCCACTGCTGTGATTGGCTAACTTCATCGCACCGCATCCAACCTTCCTTTACCTCATGTTGTCAAGTCACTGTTATTTATATAGCACTTTTTACAATACAGATTGTGTCAAAGCAGTTTTATACAGTATTAAACAGAAAAATAGTTGTGTTTTTGATCCTCGAGATGGCAAGTGCTGTGATAGAGCCATATATATGTTTGATCCTGAAGAAAAAAAGACACTGAAACCACTCAACCACAATGATTGCAACAGCTTTAACATGATAATTGCTTTTGCTTGCTTAAGTGCTTAATTTTCAGTATATAGTGCTATTATTACTTGTCGTATTATGAAACATGCTGCATGTACGCAGGCATGTGATTTTATTAGTAACACTCAAACAATGAAACACTTGTTGTCTTAACGGCCTTAAACGCTGGTTTGTTGTTTATTACAAGCACACTGTAAGATTAAAACTCTGCATATGCTTGGCACTGCCGTACCTTTCAATAAAAGATTTAAAATACTTTACAAAACAGGCCATTGTGAAATGTGAAGAATAAATGAAAACTTTATCTTTCAGTCACATCATTAAGAATAAACTTCAGCGATGCATTTCTAATGCTCAGATCAAGTGTTTGGATGTGCAGTTTCTTGACATCCATTGACAAAACAACATCTGACGGTCTTAATCGGCATCTTGTGATTGATGGACAGACGTGAGTTGTTCAGAACATGCCTCCTTGATTACATGTGGAGATGACGCATGCTAAGGGCCGTGTCAAGGGGAAATCGTGACAATTCTTCCCCATTACTAATCTTGGCGTTTTAGAAGAGTAGAAACAAATCATTTTAAAGTGGGAAGTTAGTTTAAGTTCTGAAACTTGTAGTATGTTTTTACTACAGAATAACATATCAAGCGTATATATGAACATTTTGATTCTCCGTTTCATGATCCCTTAAAACATTAGGTAAGTCTGCATTAAAATAGTATAACAGAATCACTTTCTGTGTAACTGTGATAATGGCAATACATCTGGCAACTTTCAACATTATGTGCAAAGATACCAGAAAGGCACATGACTAGTGGTCGACCGATATATCGGCCGATATTTGGCATTTTTCAAATATCGGCATCGGTCGATAAGCTTTTCTGTTTGGCCAATGCGTTCGAGGCGGGACTTTAATTTTGACGGTGCTGAGAACGGCAGCGCCTGAACACACAGTGCTCTCTCTTGTTCACTGTCGTCGGTAACAATTCTGTCTAATATGGAATAGAAAGTGCTAGAATTAGAGGGTCAAATAAAGGTGGAAAAGATGTGTTTTTAGTCGTTTCTTGAAGATGGGTAATGACTCAGCTGCTCGGATTGAGTTGGGCAGTTCATTCCACCAGGAGGGAACAGTTAATGAAAAAGTCAGTGAAAGTGATTTTGTGCCTCTTTGAGATGGCACAATAATACGCCGTTCACTTGCATAACGCAAGCTTCTAGAAGGCACATAACTCTGAAGTAATGAATTTAGGTAAATGGGTGCAGAGCCAGTGGTGGTTTTGTAGGCAAACAAATATTATTATATATTATATTATTAGTAATAGAAAAGCAAACATTATAATACTTTCTCGTTTGCTGTCAGCATTCAGCAAATACGCATTTACATCATTTAAACAAATCTTTGAATGGCTAATGAAAACGTAATTTCACAAACCTTGCAAACTTAGTCGAATCCAGTTGTGAGATCTAGTGAAGTGTGCATGTGACCTGCATGATCGCGTGCTCTCTGCGTGACTTTCGGTCCGTGCAAATTGAATGCTTTAAACCTTAAATTTGAATTATGCTGTGCTTTATGTATTTGCCTACTGTCATATTCATGTCATTTTCACTGTGTGCTGTATGTAAAATGAGTGTTACTTTGGCTTTATTTGAAAAAATATGATTTCCAATGCACACAAACTTCCCAGAATACCGAGTGCTCTGTTGGTTACGGTTTACTTCCTTTTTAATTATATTTGTATTAAATATTTATTTATTTGTGGAAGATACTTTGTCATCTAAAGTGTTTATTTTACAAATTTATTTTTTAATCCATTTTAAAATTTCTTAAATATGAATGAAAATAAATACAATTATATCGGCCACCCTGCTTTCCAAGATATCGGCATCGGCTGTCAAAAAAACAATATCGGTCGACCAGTAGACATGACATAACTGTGTGTAAAGCACCGTTTAAGGGCTGGAATACACTACATTTCCTGATTTTTGGATGCGCCGACACTATAGGTGGAAAAAGTCAGAGTCAGTCTGCAGATCCGGCAGTCAGAGTTGATAGATTTAACAGAAAATAGTCTAATTTTTAGCTTCAGACTATTATTTATTTATTTAGCTTCTATCCAGACAGAGGATATTAAACATGTTTGGTAGTTTGAACTGATTTTAGAATGCATATTGTTTTCATTTGTCACCTGTTTTCATCTGAGGCGCATGTTTCCGCATGAGTTTGTTGTGTTTGGAACGACTTGAAAAGTCTGGAAGTGTGTGATCCTCAGTCATTTAGTGTATGATGCACAGTTTTTCCTCTGTAATTATTTACAAAGTCAACAAGGGTATGATAACTAGCGCTTTACAATCTGTTCAGATTTTAAATTGCATCACGTAACCGCAGTTTAAATTAGTTTCTGTTAATCAGCATTGTGCAACAAACGTTGTTTTACTAAGATGCAGGACATTCCTTTAAAAATGCTGTCAGTGACCCAAAGTGTATTAATTTCAGCTCTGTAATACATATTTTAAAATGTTTAATTAATGTTCACTGAATTACATAGATTTATCAGAGGAAAAAGTACAAAAGTGAAAAATGTGACGGCTCAATGCAGGTCTAGTGTTGATGGAAGCTTATATTGATTTTACCAATTTACACCAGTATATGGTTTCATTTTGACATTACAACAGTTATATTTAGCGAAGAGTCAACATTAGCAGAGAGGAGAGGGAATCATCACAAACCTAAATCAGCCTCTGTGCTTTTCTTCATGTCTTTATGCAGCTTCTTTGTCTGATCTTCCACCCTAAAACAAATAAAAATAAAAAGTGCAATATTAAACTTATTTTCAACGTTAACATTTTTTTTCCTTTCTTTCAAATTTAGCAAGAACACCTTTCAGGTTGTCAAAAGTGACAGTAGAGTTTCAAGTCCATTAATGATTCTGAATTACATGAAAATTCCATTCCATTACACATCTGACTAGTTTTTTATTATTTTTAGATTACTTTGACTTAACTCGTTATCACACTGACTTAAATAACAATCTTGTACCATATTGATATGAAAATTCAAAGAGAAAGAAAATATATTACATTTGTTGTTATTAACAACATTAA
This sequence comes from Sinocyclocheilus grahami, assembly GCF_001515645.1. Taxonomy (NCBI): domain Eukaryota; kingdom Metazoa; phylum Chordata; class Actinopteri; order Cypriniformes; family Cyprinidae; genus Sinocyclocheilus; species Sinocyclocheilus grahami. The sequence continues at coordinate 1,345,333 of NW_015505644.1, forward strand.
GTGTATTAAACATCACATTACGTCAAGGTTTCTTAAACTGGGGTTCATGAAGGAACTGCAGTGGGTTTGAGAGTTCAATGAAAAGCTAATAATTAAAACAAAAAATGTCAAAGAAATTATGCAATGTTGAGAAAACACTTCTTAAAATTGAAATAATATGCTGTGTGGCCTCACCTATAGACCTATGCAATCAATAAAAAGTAACTGCAGTTTGATTACAAGTACTTATTTTGTGGAATTTGATTTTGTAATCCAGATTACACGTAATCAGTTATTACCCAGCATTGTGTGTATATTTAAGTGTATAGTTGCTAGGGCATTGCTTTGCAGTCGCTAAGATGTAAAAAGCCCATCCTCAATTGTCTATGATATTGTGGTTCAGCATCAAATGCTCTTATCATATTTAAATAAGAGATAAAACAACCAGAGTTATTTTACTACGCTCATCTGCAAGTATCCAATATCCATTCATGTTTCTGTACAACAGTAACATTTCCTGAGAGGCAGAAGAGATCATTCACAGGGTCTTTCACAGCGTTGATCCATTCACACCCGCTGGGGGTGTTAACAACTGCAATTACCGCACTACTGCATCCGACTCACGCTCACATGAGTGTGTTTGCGCCGCTGATGGGGGAGCTGTTCATTATAATCAATTAGGTGGAAAATTAGACACGGACTGGGAGACACCCTTGAGGCACCTCACACCGCACTTATTACAGCAATTAAGGAGATCTGCGGAAAATGGTGGTGAAATTGGTAATTTCATTTTTTATTTTTGGCTGTATGACATTAGAAGAATAAAACGGTGGAAAGAAAAGGGTGTGGGAAAGTATATCACCTTTATATCAGGATGCCGAAAGAATGAAAAAAAAAAACAATTGAAGAGATAAAGAGGAGGAGGAGGTGGGGAATCATGGTTAACTGGCAAGAAATGGAAAAAGAGACTCCTAACAAGATTAGATAAAGGGTCCATTACGGTAGGTGTTAATAGAGTAGCATTGGCCCAGCTGCTCCAGACGGCTGTCATGCGAACACGCTAGCAGCACGCCGTCTCCTAACATGTGAATGTCATTTAGAGTTAGCGCGGGTTACAAGCCAACACATTAGCACCAAACCCCCACATTCTGATGAAAGGTTTCGGGGGCAGGAGGAGGAGGACAATGCTTTGGGGGCTATGACTACATATAAGTCCTATTGGCACAAAGTGTGAATTTTCTTGCCAAAATGCACGACGACTATGTTAATAAAGCAATGAGCCGCTCGAGACAAAGTGATTTTACTAGTAAAGAATATGACCCATGGGATTTTAGCTCTTAAAGGGATAGTTAACCTAAAAATGAAAAGTCTGTCATTTGCTCACCTTCATGTTCATCTTCAAAACACAAATTAAACTTACGAAAGATATTTTTAATGAAACCAGAGAGATTTCAATTCCTCTATTTAAAGTCCAGCTAGTTTCCAACTAAAATTTGATGCTTCAAAAAGCTTATGAAGACATCATACAATTTTGGTTGTAACTACTCCAATAATCTTTGTTTTATTTACAACTTCAGGGAAAAAAAATATTATTTACAACGTATGGCTTTGGTAAACTAAGAAAATAGTGTACATGGTAGAAAATTGTATTATGGACTATTTTATGGTGTCTTTGTGGCTTTTAGGCCTGTTCACACCAAGAATGATAAATATAACGATAACTATACACTGCCGTTCACAAGTTTGGGGTGGTCAGTATGATTTTTTATGTTTTTTTTTTAAAGGCGTTTCATATGCTCATCAAGGCTGTATCTATTTGATCAAAAATACTGAAAAAAAAACTGTAAATTTGTGAAATATAATTGCAATTTAAAATAACAGCCTTCTATTTTAATATACTTTAATATACTAATGCTAAGTTACATTTTTCAGGATTCTTTGATGAATAAAAAGTTAAAAAGAACAGCATTTATTCAAAATAGAAATTTTGTGTTACAATATACACTACTATTCAAAAGTTTGGGGACAGTAAATCTTTTATTTTTAAGAAATTTATACTTTTATTAAGCGAGGATGTGTTAAATGGATAAAAAAAGGTGATAAAACGTTATAAGACTTTTTATTCATCAAAGAATCAAAGAAAAAAGTATCACAGGTTCCAAAAAAATATTAAGCAGCACAACAGTTTCAACACTGATAATAAATCAGCATATTATACTGATTTCTGAAGGATCATGCGACACTGAAGACTGGAGTAATGGTGCTGAAAACTCAGCTCTGCATCACAGAAATAACTTATATTTTAAAGTATATTAAAATAGGAATTTGAATATAGAAATTGCATTAATATTTCACAATATTACATTTTTTTTCTGTATTTTTTATCAAATAAATAAGCCTTGATGAGCACAAGAGACTCCATTTAAAACATTACGAATCTTACCGATCCCAAACATTTGAACGGCAGTGTATATCAGTGTCCACAACAAGGCATGAGTAAATTATGTTTATGTTAATCGCACTGCAGCTTTGTCATCTCCTGCTTTAAACGCTTGAGCTCTTTTAAGCAGAATTGATTCTGATTGGCTCTCAATGTTTTTATTGTTCATCATTTCGTGGGGAAAAAAATATGTTGTGAAAGTAATTCCAAGCAATAATAGTGTTACTCTGTGTCATTATCATAATGCTATAATGCATAACTGCTATTCTTTTACATTCAGAATGATTTTTACAACTATATCATTATAGTTATTATCTCTGGTGTGAACGGACCTTTAGTCTTCATTCATTGCAACTGCATGGAAAACAATAACCAGCTCAATTTACAAAATATCTTCATTTGTGTTCAACAGAAGAAAGAAGGTGATACATGTTTGGAACAACATGAGGGTGAGTACATTTTCATTTTTTAAATCTACAGTAAATGAATGAATGAATGAATGAATATGGATCAATGTAGTGCACTGATCCATATTCATAACATCCACCCCCTGCTCCAGTACTACGACCACAAAAGAGTATCACAAAGACAACGGGCATCACATACTCGGGGTGTGTGGTGTTGCGTAATCTGTGGTATTCTGATAGCAATCAAACCAAAGGAGTGGCCCTCTCAGACAAGAGTTCAGGCCTCTACACGTCCGTGCCCACACCACAAGCACTTGCGTGTGTGATATATGCCTGTTAACTCTTTGTACAGGGACTCCACCTACACAAGCGAAACTAAGGCGACAGAGTAAGGTGAGGCGCTAGAAAGCACATATGCCTCTACAGATGACCTCCGACCTGATATAACAAGACAAGGGATATGACAAGCATGCAAAACAAAACTGTTCTGTCCTACTACATGGCTCCATGCTGGGGTAAATGTCACAAAATAAAAATAAAAAGTATGCAAGATTGAAGAAAGCAAAGGTGGAAAAAGAGTGTGGGAAAGTATATCACCTTTACATCAAGGTCAAATATAAAGGTCATTTCCCACACTCTTTTTCCACCTTTGCTTTGGAAAGTGGAACCATAAAACAGTCCGTAATACTACTTTCTACAATGTACACGATTTTCACAATTTTATGCATTTTCCATTGTGAAACAAATGATTTTTCTAAGTTGTAAATAAATTGAAGTATGTTTTAAAAGAAAATACTGTTTCTCTTTTTCTAATTCAACATTGTTTAATTCAATGTGTTACTGTTTAATTGTAATTGTTTGTGAAATTTACTAGCAGTTTTTAAGTGAAAATTGTTTCTACACACACAAATACATACAAACACACACAGAAACATTATTTCATAGGAATTTAACATTAAATTCACATAACTGTAATTTATTTTCTTGTAATATTCAAAATTAAATTTGTTTATATAAGTTAGGGATGTAACGATTCAAATCGGTTGAGATGCTAAACGAATCGCGATACAATTAGGGGTAAGAGTTTATATGAATGTATGTCTGAGGGGAACTTACTGTCTTTAGATGGTATTTTTTATTTTCCTCTTGCCTCTGTATAATGCATATTAAAGTTCATAAGTGCAGCGCTGCTTTGTTTACAGCGGAAACCAGGAAACGCTTTAAGCGCCACCTGCTGGCAGAGAGTGAATCTGCGTCTCGTTCCGCTCGTCTGCTGTTTCTGTTTCATGCAGATATTTTTTAAGCATAGTTTCACAAAACTGAAGTCAAACCATTCTGTTTTTGCTTCAAATTTCAAAATTATACAATCCAATTTAGATTTAAAAACTGCTCATGTTGCATGTTTGGATCATGATTAAAATGCCGTGGTTGCCTCATTTTAAATGGAAAGAGCACAGACAAAGCCTTAGTTTGTTTATATGAAGAGATTAGTTTTTTGTGTTATTTATTTGATTTGGGGCTTGTTTTAAAATTTCAATTTAAATTATTTTACATTTATTTAAATTATTTTACATTTATTTAATACACACACACACACACACACACACACACACAGCACAAAAGCAGTGTTAAGTCGCTGGGGTATATTTGTAGCAATAGCCAAAAATACATTGTATGGGTCAGAATTATTGATTTTACTTTTATGCCAAAAATCATTAGGATAGTAAGGAAAGATCATGTTCCATGAAGATATTTTGTAAATTTGCTACCGTAAATATATTAAAACCTCATTTTTAATTAGTAATATGCATCGTTAAGGATTTCATTTGGACAGCTTTAAAGGTGATTTTCTCAATATTTTGATTTTTTTGCACCCTCAGATTCCAGATTATCAAATAGTTGCATCTCTGCCAAATCTATCCTAACAAACTATACATTAATGGAAAGCTTATTTATTGAGCTTTCATATGATGTACAAATCTCAATTTTGAAAAATTGACACTTAAGACTGGTTTTGTGGCCCAGGGTCACATATACATACATTATATATACAGTGGGTACGGAAAGTATTCAGATCCCCTTACATTTTTCACACACACACACACACACACACACACATTATTGCATACATTGTATTGTAAATATATGCATTTCTTTTTAATTTTGGGGTGAAATATGACGTAGATATGTCCTTGACAGGTTTTGTGAGATTTACCCATTCACATTAATCAAAACCCAAGGATTACGTGGTCTATACAGTCCTAAAGTGTTCTGGCTAGGTAGGTACAGGTCTATGCATGAAAATTAAGGCTGGAGGCATTTCAGTCAACCTCTCATTTAGAGCGCTGAAAACCCTGTAACCATGCTTCCATTGTTTCATATACAAGAATCACTTAACTTTTGTCATGATTGGGGAGAAACAAATGATGCATCAGGGTCTCGTCGACAACGTACCAATCCTTTGGAACACCTAGACTGGCGCCATGGTTTTGATCAAATCAAAATGTTTCAAATTCGATGCTGATCTTTTTTTTTTAAATCGATGTTCTACTTGAGCTTGCTCTTGTTGGGAAAACAAATATTTTGAGTGCTCGCTGCCGTCTTCTGCTGGGCAATTTCAGGCAAGCTAATGATACTCAGAAACATTCAAAGCTCTGTGGGCAACAGAACACATCGAATAAAAATAAACGACATCGGATATGTCAACTTACTTTTGGAGCTTCTCATATTCCCGCTCAAAGTCCCTTTCAACCTGTGGAGAAATGGAGGAGACATGTGGAGAGATATGAGAAGAACGGATAGAAAGTCTCTTTAAAGAAGTGTGTGGGCAAACTGCTCTAGTTTTCTACAAGCTCTCTTGGGTGTGTAATCATAAAAACAGAACCTACAGGGCTGCAGAACCTAAGAGCGAGCGAGTCAAAAAACCTAAAGCCAGTAGAGGAAAAAAACGAGCTGGATATCAGTTTGGGACGTTTTAGCTATTAGGCGAGATCTTTGAAGAACTTCAACGAGATCAAACGGGGAAAAAAAAAATAAAAATAAAAGATTCAGAAAACAGAACAAGCAGAATCTTTCATTTGGAAATCAGCAGTTGCAGGAGGTCCTGTAATTATTGCAGTGGCCTTCTGTTGCCACATTAGCTTGCGTCCATGCCACCCTACCGCTGTGTGTAGGGGGTTAATGATGCCATAATTGCAGCAGTAGGGGTTCCTGTCCTGTGGTTCGGTGGGCAAAGTCTGTAAATAAACAATATTTGGGAAGGCAGGCAGTCGGTAGCCCGTTTAGAGCCGTGTGTCCGGCCTGTGGCCTGCCCACTCATGGGTGACCATGGAAGTGTGGTGTAACAGGAAAGGAGGCGAGTTAGGGAATGAGGTGATATGGGGAAAATAAGAAAAAAAAAAAAAGATGTCGATTGACCTCCCCGAAACGAGAAAGAGATCAGGACGCCCACTCACGGACACACAAGTGTACGGTGTCCACAACAGAGAGGTGCTTATGAACTCACAGTTGATCTATTCAAACAATGACTCAATCCCAGACCACAGCACTGGAGTCAAATGGACTAGAAAACTAGACATTTGCTGGAGAGAAATGTGAGTGGCGTGTGCCTGAGAAAACGCCTCGTGCCTATGCTAGAGTGTTCGGAGGGGTTTTTAGCTTGTTGCTGGTGCTACTTTGCAGCCACTGACTCCTAATTTCTAGCTGTTAAGTTTAGGTATTGTGTATGGCTAGGGATGTAAAATATTGTCATGCAGAATATGTGCTTTATAAGTACTAATAAACAGCCAATATGTTAATAATAGGCATGCTAATAAGCAACTAGTTAATATTAAGAATGGGTCCCTATACTAAAGTGTTACCCAGTTTTGTATTTCTACATAATTTTTTATTTGATTGTGTCTTTTGCATTGCGTCTTGTGCCTTTGTCTTTTTGTCCAATTTTTCAAATGTTTTTGCTTCAAATCCAAGTTTGTACCTTGTAGCTGGCTGACTTGCTTCATGGCTTTTGACTCTTACACAAAGACTTATTTTTAATAAAAATGGGAAAACACATCACTCAAATATGTAGTTATATCATATTAAACATTAAAACAAAATTATATCAATATTTTTAAAAATTGCATTAATATTATTTTATCAATACTGTGCATGTGTTATATAAATTAATCTGTTATATCATATCTATCGGCTTTATACCAGCAAAATATTGGCAGCATTAAAAATGTTTTAGAGTCTGGTTTGAAAACAATCATTATTTTTGCAATTGCATTTTGTGGCACAGAATTCATCAGTAAAAATGGAAAAAGGAAGAGTAAAGTCCTGTGGATTTCTTACCGTTTTCGAAACAATCTGTTTCCTTGGTTGTCCAATTTTGAAAGGAATCCTAGAAAAAAAAGAAATGCATAATTATAAGGTGGATCACATTTAGACAGAAAGAATGCATTTCATTTTTTATCTTAAATTAATTTTATTTAACATTTATAACATTAAGTACAATTATAATATCAAATTTTACTCCATTTTTATTTTTCAAAGAAAGGCTGAATGCTTCATTCAAAGGTCATTAAGTATTTCATAGACAGTATTTCATAGACCGTTTTGGGGTTCACTAGGAAAACCCCAGCAGCTAATCAAATCATCTCATATGGGCCACATAAATTCATCTTAGAAGCTATCAAAGGCAGATGAGCATAATTGGAAGTGGCTGTCGCCCCTGCCACAAGTCTTCCTGTGGGAGATCACTACATGTGCACATCTTACACACATGCACGTTCCTGTGGTCTGCTACTGCAAGCGGGCATTCGCTCAGAGCCCTGCAGACTCAGGTGTTCACAGGAAGCGGTCTCACATACACAAGTGTGCAACACACGGCAGCAAATCAATAGCAACCACAGGTCACCTTCAGGAATGAACCCGAATAATGAGTTCACAGTCCCCCACGGATCGTAACTCCAGTTCGGTGATGTTTCCACTATATATCACGACCAAACGGTTCTGAATTTCTTTAAAGTTACATTTTGTGTTTATTAAAGCATATTACTTGTAGTTCAATAAATAAGTGAAGAATCACAACACAAGAGAACTAACCTTTTTAGTTCTAGACTGATTCTTCATTAGGACAGTAAGGGTCAGATAAGCCTATAAATGAGTTCAGAGCTAATAAAGTCAATCTTTTCACAATGTCTGACAATCAATTTTCACTTTTTAGCAGACCTCAACAGATCCTAAAACTGACATCCAAGTCCTCTGGGTGTGAAGGTGTTAACTTTGGACTGGTTTTCTTCCAATTCAACAAATGCAAAAAAAGACCGATACGCCTACAGATCGTCCTTCAGTTAGGTCACAACGGTTGGTTTTGTCTCCTGATAAAATCTCATTCAAAGTTCAACTTGTTTAATTTGATACTTTGTGCCATTCAGTCACCTTTTCTAACCCATTTGTTTTATGCTGCTGTTAACTGTCAAGTTTAAAGAGAGGAACGTGACAAAATAATGCTGTTTGGAATTGAAGAACTTCATTCTGGTGAATTGATTTCTGACGTTGAACAGTAAACAAGCTCTCAAAATCATTTCATTTCAAATCACACCAAAGGCCTCAAGCTAATGTAGCAGAACCGTGGTGCTTCAACGAATGAAACATACCATGCTGTTCACATGGATGATCAAGGTTTAAGTCCAGCCTGCAACATGACCAAATATACAGAAATATTTACCTACATATATTTTTACAAAAACATTTTAACATGGAAAAAAAAGTAAAGAAGGGATTTCCCTGATCATTTATGAGTGATGCAATCTAATCATGTCAAAGTTTTGAACCAAATCATGCAAAGCAGAGTTAGTGTAAGGACAAGGCCTTTGAAAAACTTAATTGCCAAATTAAAAAAAACAAAACATTCTAATAATCACAATATTGCTTAATTCGCAGCACGAATATACTGGGAGTATTCAATATATCACCCAGCCCTAAACCTTGTATTATCCGCAGGCCAACGGCGATCGTAAACAATAAGCAAATAATATTGGTCAATGCTGATACCATCACATAACTGTGCATTCCTAATTGTGTGGGTTTAAAAAAAAAAAAACCGGCAGGATTGACACACCATTCAACCCGTTTCTTTGGGAATGGCAGGCCTTCCAGTCAAACTTGTTAATGTACTAAAGCCGTGGCACAATGCCATCACGTTCCCATCTCCTGTTCTCACAACTTCCCTTAAGTGAAGAGTAGCAATTAACCGTTCGGCCCCCTTCTTCTCTGTCTCATGTGTCGTTTAGTAATTACACCTGAGACAGGCTGAGGTAGACCTGAAGAGAGAAAAAAAAAAACAACACGTTTCCATGGGTGCCATTGCAGGCACCTCTCTCACGCACATCTACACACACTACTATTGATGTGACAGAAGTATGGCTGCAGATGATTGATAGACAGCTGGGGATGACAGGAACGCGGTGATGCCGGCTGCGTCAAAGCAAAGGTGTGTGAGCTAATGAGACGGAAAGAGAGAGGTGTGTGAGAGAGAGAGTGTGTGTGTGTGTGTGTGTGAGAGAGAAAACTTGGTATAGAGGACAGAAATTAAACCGGAACAGTTGTGTGTGTGTATATATATATATATATATATATATGTGTGTGTGTGTGTGTATTTAGATGTACATAATAAATATACACAGTATACGCATATATTATGTAAACAAAAACTTAAATTTTGGATGCGATTACTCGCAATTAATCATTTGCTAATATATATATAATATACACACACACAAACTGAACTATGTGTGTATATGTATGTATGTATATATATATATATGTGTATATATGCGCACACACACACACACACACACGCACAAACTGAACTATTGAAATGTGATGTGTAAGCAAAAAAAAACTAAATATTTTAATATATTATAAAATATTAAATCACATTTTAAAGATAAGACACAGCCCTGCTCCAAAGAACACAAAGTTCACCTTTTGTCATGCTGCTGTTATGCCTAAATCATCATGGAAAACTACAAGTCATCACCCACAGAACTTCCTGAAGTCCTACCACTGACTCACCCCAAAAACAGTTTACTACTGCCAAAATTACATAAACAGCCATCACTCAGAGCTCGGCAAGCAGAGAAAAAAAAAGAGAAAGTAGACTGAAGTCAATTGTTTCATCTGTGTGATGACGTAGTGAGTTGCAACATCAAGTGATCTGTTGTTTCTCCTTTCATGTCGTCAGAAAGGTGAGTTTATCTTCGTAAGCAGGTCACGCGTCAGTAAGGGTTGCTCAACGAGATCTTCTATATGATTTGACAGAGGAAATCCATTTAACATTCAGAGAAGATAGATTTTCGATACGAAAAAAAAAACTTGTCAAGGCAATATTTCTCATTTTCATACTGAACTAAAACCAATAAATAATTTATAATAAATACTACATAGAAACATTAAAACAAAATCTAATAAAAATGACAAAAACGCACAACATAATTACAATAACTTAAATTAAATTGAGTATAGAAAATATTTTTAAAAAAATCGAATTATAAGTCTTAACAAAAGGTGCAACGATATTAAAAATAATATTAGTACACACACGTATGTACTGTATAAAACACTGGTAAAAATATTTTCACAAACAAATCAATACGTTTATTTAGCTACAATAGAAACAATAGGTTTGGGCACGTTTATGAAAATTACTAACATTGAGTACTTGCTTATTTAGAATAACACACAAAAACTCTAATTAACATTAAAGTTAAAAACAAGGTTAAAAACAAATTAGGAAGACATTTTCTGTAGAAATCCTTCCAGCACAATAAATACAAATCCACACAATTATTTATATATATATTATAAGTTTAAAAACTATGAAAACCCTTCATTTCTATTACTTATTTATGCCCACTATCTTAACAATAACATTTATTTTGCATAAAGAAAAAGATGAGTGATTAACTAATTCGTATGGCTTAATGTGCCATAAAAATATAACTTGGAAAATGAAACCACTTTGCAAAATTCCTTCATTAACATTACAACAGACTTGTTGATGGCCCTTCCAATGTCACAACTCACATAAAGCAATACGTAAACTTAAAAACTACTTGCATGTCCGTTTCACAGAAAGTTATTATTTGACTTCAGAAGATTGTGAATATAGCACACGAGTCATCTAAAACTGATTTTATGGGGTTTTTTAATGGTGCATTTTTTTGGAGTTTGACAGCATCTACCATCATTTACCTTCATTGTATGGAAAAAGAGAAGTACGAATGTGCTGATAAACGTCTTTTGTGTTCCACGAAAGTCTGTCATATGAGCCGGAAAAACAGGGGGAATATATAATGACAGTTTTCATTTGGTGATGAACTATCCCTTCACAACCTACTAATCAAGATTAGCATAACAACACCTGGGGCCTGATGTATAAACGTTGCGTGGAATATGTGCGTGGAAAATTTTCCACGCACATATCGGGATTTATAACAAATAAACTAGGCGTAAATATGCGCACCGTACAGACACTCTAGACCATGCGTACACACTCTTTTACTGGAGTGAGCGAAATAATGAAGCAAACAGAATGATATTAAAATCTGTTTTACATTTGACATACACATATATTAAATATGACACTCTGAATAATGCAGTTAAAGACTGAAATTTCATGAAATTATTATCCAGAAATTACAACATTTTTATATGAATTTAAACAGAAATATTTGCAGTGGATGTGCTGCTTTCGAACAATTTTCCTGTGGTAGGGCTGCACGATTAATCGAAGTCGTGTGTTTATTAGTCACGTTGAATTAATGAAAGCAGTTGAATCGTCTGTTTATTCAGCTGCAGCAATAGGCATTTTCTGGGTTTCTTCTGCGAGGTGTATTTGGAGTTTCAGCGCGAGAGCGCCCTCTGGCCTTTGGATGGAGATTTACTGCGGATCACAGAACCGCGCTTCACTGAAAGATACGCATGACGATCGCATCTTCTGTCGAATCGCGATCTCGATTCCATTTCGATTTATCACGCAGCCCTATCCTGTGGTATGCGATTTAATGTTTAATCACAGCGAGGATTGCTTGGCGCATGACAATTCAGCTTTAAATTGTGTTCTAAATAGCAAAATTCATGTTCTGAGAAAATACTTTTGCGCGAATAATGATCACTGATGTGAACTTGATTCGTCTGATGCTTTGAAACATATATGGTAATGACAGACATAAGGATGCACAAACATTCCTGGTTTGATGACAGTACTCTAAAACCTCTGTTCACAGGTGTCGCACACAGACAGTAGCCTAATGATAACCCCTTTCGTGCTCTTCCCAATATTGTGACAAACACCATATTTAAAAGATAGAATTTGAAGGAAACTAAGATATGCACGTTTTATTTTCAAAATGTTTTTGTTATTGTCACGGTGAGTCAGGAAGTTATTTACACTGCAAAAAAATAAGGCCTATCTCCATTCAAATATACATTCTAAAATATATGCTTACTTTATAGGAAGAATTGCATATAATTTGAATAGCAATGTGATGTCTCAAAAAGCATTTATAGTGCATAGGCCTATCTCATATTTTCCTAACGTATTGTACACTTAACTGCGTTAAACAGTGTCACGTGGATGGAATATGCATGGAAATGGTATGCAGATGACATTATGCATATTAAAACTAAGCGTTGTAAGCTCCATATATGGCTATTTCGGGGAGGAGACAGGGTGGAGATTCATGTACGCACAATCTTCCGCTGACTGGGTCTTACAAAGGGAATTTTGCGCAGGTTCTGGCGTACGCATGGCTTTATAAATCTGACAACTTTTGTACGTACGCAAAATCCAGCTTTTGTGCGTACGCACACATTTAGGATGAAATCTACGTAAAGTTTTATACATGAGGCCCCTGAGCTGTAGGGTAGTTTAAGCAGCCTGCTATAAGTCAGGATGTCAAGGTTCTGACAGGAAGGAAGGAAGAAATTCAGTGGGATGATTTTGTACTGTGGGAATCTGCAGCGAAAGTTCTTCGCATACAAGGCCATTTTTACATGCACCCTTATTTAAGCAAGCGGTCAGGCCAGAAGATCCCGATCCCATGCTCTTGAAGAGGTCACGTAAAAAGAAAGAAGGAAAAAGCTGGAATTACATATTTTTGAAGGTATAATATTATTAACAGACTTATTGTCTTATTGCAGCCAATAAAATGGATTTAAGTGCATTCTTGGACCGTAAATTGCTCAGTTGTGTAAAAGCAAGCAGGCACTTGTCCAAATTTGTCCTAAATTAATAAATAAAATATTTTATAAATATTATCAAATATTTTCAAAAATAATTAATGCATTTAAACTAATAAATGACAGTTATGCCTTTCTATGTATGCTTTTAGCATCAAACTTTCAAGTAATCTGACATCAGATATATTTAAAGAAATATGGGAAAATACCAGGGGTTTATTGCAGGAACTTCCTGTCTGCGGTACAGTGAGAGAGAATATGAAATATTATTTATGGAGATATTGTTCACAATAGTATCCTGTGTGGCATCAGTTCATTTCGGGTTTGCAAATTTGTGCATGATATCATTACAGGGACGCTGCTGCTGCTTCTGCAGCTAAATACTGAGTTTATTATGTCAACCAATGGCGCCTTTTGGACATCAAAACAAGACGTAATGAGCAGTAATTAACCTTCCATTTTAATCTGTTAATTACAGTGTTGACCATCCAAATTCAGTGTAGAAACCATGGACATCAGCTGCTGTCTGAAGAGATAACCGTCACATGATGGCCACTGTCAGAGTATTTTTGGTAGTTTTGTTTTAGTTTTGAAAATTTTGAAACTGTAATTAAAACTGTGCAACTCAATGCAAGTTTATACAGTTCAAATATACTCTCTAACACTGTCCTACTGACATTGAAATACAGCTATGAGGTGAAAGAAATGACAAACAGAACATATTTGATGCCTAATACAGCTTAGTGGAGCAGAATTCTGGACCATTGAGTCTTCACTGTGGACGGGATTTCCCAACCCGACAAAGCGAAAAATTAGTGTGCAACACAGTAGTGGCTGGTCAGGAAACTCAAGATTAACATGGAAGGGTGACGCAATTTATGGTGTCATGTCTGGTTATATTGTAAGATCCATTTCAAGCCAAAACAGAGAACGAACAAGACAAACCTCTGTCACGACAAGCAAAACAGCCTGGAACCTTCAGAGCTCAGTTATGAACTAAAGGAAAGTTACAATCAACAAATGCACATCCTTAGAAAATGTAACAAGAACAGGGCTGTCAAACTCATTTTAAGTCACAGCTCGTACTGGACTAAACGTCTCCTTGTGGGGGCTGAATATTTATAAAAACTCGGTGTTCCCAATGGAGAGCACATACTCAATAGAGTCTTCTGCAGGTAATAGAAGTTAACAATAACTTTATATTGCTTTAGTACTCAATATTGGCTAAATATTTATTATTTTCAGTCACCAAATGCCTTTAGATCAGATTTTGGTAGGGAATATTACCCAAACTGTTGTGCCCTGATTAATATGAATTGTTTAGTTAGGATTCCCGACCTAATTTCACTTGCATTAACAGTGGTGGCCAAATTTATTAGAACACTAGTATTTTCAGCAGCTAAAAATGGTTTTAAGTCAGTTATTTCTATCTTTTGCTGTAGTGTGTCAGTAGGAAATATCAGTTTCCATTTCCAAACATTAATTGTAATAACCCAGTGAGATTTTTGTCTGACAGCAGCCAGTGCGCCACACAGATATCTGATCTGATCATCATCAGTCTGTCTGAGATTACATGAAGAAACAGAACAAACTGAGACAGACTCAATCCAGAAGAACTGTGGCAACATCTCCAAGATGCTTCAAGAAATGTTTTATAGTTTATGCCCCAAATCTCAGATTCATAATTTCATCTGAAAAAGGAAGTCGTAGACATTCATGCTCAAGGCCTGACCTATTGGCCAAATGATGTGGCCTTTAGTATTAAAATAAAGCATTATGTTACTGGTAATTCTGCAGAGAGACTGAAGAAGACTAAATGATTCCTGTTGCTTTCATGACGACTTAAACAAAATCCTCTCCATTCACAGAGACACCGATTAATGAAAAGTGGCCTGTTCTGAAATCCAAGACTTTACGCTATCAGCATGATCACAGACGCGCGAACAAAGCTTCGTTCAGACTTGCAGCAGAAATTACAGCGAGAACAGGCAAACTTGACTCACGCTACACAGCAGCCCGAGCGGAGATGCCAGCTAATGGATGCTCTATCTGTTGAGACGGCAGATTTACGCCGGGATCTTATCTACAAGGAGTACAGAGACTCGGTTGACGTTAATTGTTGTCACAGCGACCCCCGTGTCAGAGCGACCGCGTCACTCTATCTAGCAAGAGGCCCTGCATGAATGTAGCGGGTCAGCCTGGCTCATAAAGGATCCTTTTACCACCGGCTCATTCGGGCCTTCACCCCAACACTAAGCGTACTTTAGTGGAAGCATCCTCTGCCGGCCGCTGACCTTTCAGTAGGACCCTGTGACGCCGATTCAATTTCTGAAGTCGAACCTCTAACAATGCAAATGGTAGAATGTTTAATATGTCAAAAGGAAAAGCCATAAAAGCAGTCCCCCTCTCTGCTTCAGATCGGACAGAGAATGACGTTTTGACATTCTGTGACGTTAAAAAAGCTGAATTTTTTCAGCCAGAGTGGCCAGAGAATTGTGACATTATATCATTTTTGCATGTAGCAGATCGCTCTAGTGTGGTCACAAAGCCATGAGCCAAAACAAATGCATGTCTGTTCATCTTCACCTCGGTTTGCAAGTTCATTCACATTATGTCGATCGTTCAGTCTGAAAACTGTGACCTTAACAAGCCAAGCCTGCTTTGCTGCAAGCAGTGCAATTACGTTATGACATGAATGCTTAAAGTATATGCCATCACCCTATTTATTTCTTGTATTCAGGCTTTCTGCAGGTTTTATAAAAGGTATATTTAAGACTTAAGACTAAAGAAAATTTAAGGAATAAAGTGAATGGAACACAATGCGTCAATAATATGATCTTTAAATGTAAATGTCTTGTAGCAACACTTCACATCTTCCAGATCTCAATTAGATCATCCATCAGACCTCAATTAGTTTTTAATTAATTTTACAAACACAGACACACACACACACACAATAATACTATAACTCCGCTTCCAACCACTGGAATATAGAAATAATCGTAACTTTTACTGCAAAAAAACAAAAACAAAAACAAAAAAAAAACCTGATGTTCGCTTTCCAGTGCAAACTTCCAACGATTCTTAAATCAAGATACATTAACTTGAGAATCAAAATAACATCATCAGAACTCTTGCTTTGAGAAATTGATCAAAATGAAGTGAGTTTATGATTAAAACGAGAACAAATATCAGCTAATGGACTCATACTAGGTTTTTCGAAAAACACATTATTTTTCACATATTTTGCATTATTACAACACCTCTCTCCCCAGTCTGGCACGAACAGCTTGAATAGTTCCTGTATCAAATGAAGGCCCACCTTCTAAAATACGAAATGTGCTGTGATTGGTCAGCTGGGCCGGTGTGTGCTGTGATTGGTCAGCTGGGCCGGTGTGTGCTGTGATTGGTCAGCTGGGTCGGTGTGTGCTGTGAATGGTCAACTGGGCCGGTGTGTGCTGTGATTGGTCAACTGGGCCAGCGTGTGTAGTGATTGGTTAGCTGGGCCAGCGTGTGTAGTGATTGGTCAGCTGGGCCTGTGTGAGTTGTGAATGGTCAGCTGGGCCGGTGTGTGCTGTGATTGGTCAGCTGGGCCGGTGTGTGCTGTGAATGGTCAACTGGGCCGGTGTGTGCTGTGATTGGTCAACTGGGCCAGCGTGTGTAGTGATTGGTTAGCTGGGCCAGCGTGTGTAGTGATTGGTTAGCTGGGCCAGTGTGTGTTGTGATTGGTCAACTGGGCCAGTGTGTGCTGTGATTGGTTAGCTGGGCCGGTGTGTGCTGTGATTGGTCAGCTGGGCCGGTGGGTGCTGTGATTGGTCAGCTGGGCCGGTGTGTGCTGTGATTGGTCAGCTGGGCCGGTGGGTGCTGTGATTGGTCAGCTGGGCCGGTGTGTGCTGTGATTGGTCAGCTGGGCCGGTGTGTGTTGTGATTGGTCAACTGGGCCAGCGTGTGTAGTGATTGGTTAGCTGGGCCAGTGTGTGTTGTGATTGGTCAACTGGGCCAGTGTGTGCTGTGATTGGTTAGCTGGGCCGGTGTGTGCTGTGATTGGCAGCACTCGGCGCCTGGTCAGGAAATGTCACGCCCCTTACCATAGCCACCTGCGAGCTTCAGTGTAAACATTGCGTCAAAATCAAATAAATTTAAGCGCGATTTAAACCTGGATGATTGTAACCACTCTAAGTTGGTCTGCCTAGGGAAAACTAGCGTGTCTCCGACATAGTGATGATAACACTCGTTGCCTTCTCTAGTGCAGCTCAACCAGGTCTCGTCCCATTCGTCGATATCTGTGATATCACAAATCCCAGAAAATATGTGTTGTAGTCCAAACGAGTCATTCGTTGTAGTTTTTGAAAGTGATTTCTGTTAAATGAAATATCTCCTTTTGGAGTGGACTTTGAACTTTGTATCGTTGTAGATCTTTTTTTATGCTCAAACAGCAAAATTACAGACTAACTAAAGTTGAAAAAGCATAATAGGACCCCTTTAAGGATGTTCAGATATTTGTACTGGAAAACAAGACAAAAATGCTGGGACAACATTGACTTTTTTTGCAATACATGCTACATTTAATGCTATAACTTTAGGAATTTAAGGCTTTGTGGTCCAATTTAATACCGTTTCAGGCCTTAATTTGTAGAAGGGCATATTGAGACTTTTTAAGACCCCCAGAAACTAATCATCTACGCATAGAGTACATTTCTTTTTTGACCTTTTCAATCAAAATACCTTGATTTTCTCACTGGTAACTGGGTTCAAGGAGACTAGATGACTAGAGAAGTGCAGTCATCCAATCATTTGCCTCCTTAAACCCAGTCTCTTTCTTACAATCCACTACAAGCTCACAGTCATACACCTCCATCCAATCAACAACCAATGAGAACCAAGTCCCCACTAGGTGCCTTATATATTTTTTTCTTTTTTGATAATCTGCTTCACCCAGATGTACATCAATACATAAAGAAAGGTTCGTCACTACTTTAGTTACATTTCGACTTTAAAAAACAGACTTTTATATGCATCCACTTAATTCTGAATGCTAGCTTTCGAATGTTACTGTAAAGGCCACAACGACTACAATACAGCACGATGAACATAGACGATCAACCAACCTTAAAAACTGCAAATCATCACAAAATCACTTTGTGCATTTGTTAAAGCACCATGACAAATTATTATGTTATCTACAAACAAAACTGTCAAACCTTTGTAGTTTAATGGCAATGTCTTTCCCCAAGTTCTCTTACATCTTGATGAAAGCATAACAAACTGACAGGGCAAAACTACACAAGTCGACAGTGGTCCATTGTGTTCAACCTAAAACAAATGCTAACAAGTCTCTAGTTTCCTGGAATCCAGTGAAAGACGGACTCGGCGACCGATGAAGGGAACTACACTTAAAAACAGGTTCTTCGATGGTTCTCTGAAAACCCCTCAGCAAAGAACCCTCTTGTTTTCTAGAGCCACAGGGGCTCTTGAGCTGCTCCTGTATATAGCAAGCTCTTCGGATTCAAAGTGTGTGATGTTACATTACAGGTTCTTCAGATCAGTGTAGGCTACTCATTTCTAGGACAAGAATACAGATAAAAAAAAGTTCTAAAATGTAAAGTAAACAGACTGAAATGCATACTCTCTGCCAGATCCATTAGAAATGATTCATACAATTAGACGTAGCCTACACATATCACAGTGTGCCTGTATTTAATAAATACTTTTTTAGAATTAAAGTAGCTTAAAATAAAAATCAAATAACCTTTAAACCTATACTTCAGACTGTAAACATCGTGTCTCCGAGGCTTGTGTGCTAACTTAGCTACTGAGACCAAGGGAAGAGCTATGGGCTAACAAGCGAAATACAATTATATATTTACAGAAAACAGGACAATCCTACATATCGTTTTTAAGTGTTTATGTAACGTTTAAACTCATTTGTAACCTCAAACAATGTTAGAATAGTCAACGGCGCGGTGTCAAAAGCTCGCTCGCTGCCTAGCTAGACAGCACTTTAGGTGTATTCGGCCGCTCGGAGTGCAGTCTAGGTAGACAGCTCACTATGTTTTGAGACGCAGTCCGCGACACTACGCGTCGTCCGAAAACAAACGCGTTATTATTATTTATTAGCCCACATAAGCGTTGTGATACATACCAACTCATCTTGTGCTCAACTTCAATCCAAATCAATCGAAACAGAATCCCTTTCCTTCAAAAACCATCGCCTTTTCAGTCCATAAGAGTGGGACGGCGAACAGGAAGTAGAGAAGTTTACTGCAAGTCAGAGGTCGCGAGGATTTAAACTACGGCAAGCGGAGAGGTCAAACTACAGCCGCGCAACAGGTACCTCAGGAGACATTCACACACACACACACACACACACACACTGCGTTTATGGAGACTAGACGCAAACCAAATGACTGCAACGATACAAGATTTCTTAGTTTCTCTTAATAGTTGATCTTCAGCATTATTTATCGTCCATTCTTTAAAGAGAACGTATAAGGGCTGTCGAATAAATCCAATGGCCTTTACCAAGAAGCTTTACTGAAGAGTGGCTCTTTCGACGCTCTGGGGAGTCGAGTTAATCGAGTTCTCAGGTGTGTCTAATTTGAACTTTATCTCATGCTTCTCCTGAAATCTTTAGCAGAAGTATGAATAAACACTAATGAGGCGATGTGGATATATGGCTCGGGTAACTTGAGTAGGCCTGCTTATTAAGATGATGAAATTTGATAAGAAATGAAATCTCTGTTCTTTGTTCAAATCATTGTTGCTGAGGACAAATTTAGATGTTAAAGAAATCTCATTATCTCATATTATTTAAATATGTCAATGTCTTAAGGCATAGGCCTATTCACATCAAGGAGTCAGAATTACCTCCTCTCCTAGGTTCACGAAACGTCGTCCATAAAACGCATTGCTGTTCTGTTGTAAGTAATCTTACAGATTGTTAAATGCATCTACTTTCGGAAGACCAAATAAAGTGCTTTTGCTTTCGCCTAGAAACACACAGCGTCTCCCTGACATGCTGCTTCAACACTAACTGCGGTTACTGAAACCACGCCTTCTTTCTTTGCATGCACATTTGGGTGGCATTATGCTAATATTTCCACATAGTGAGGTAGATATGTGGGGGCGTGTTAGAACGAGCCGTTTTAGGAGGGCGTGGCAGAGTCTTAACTTTGATAAAGAATATCTCTTTGGATTTGAGACTTTAGTCTTTGCAACTTCAGGGATCTTATCTATGCACAATCAGCTTGTAACACTCCAAAGAGAAAGGAAAACTTGAAATCGCATCATATGACCCCTTTAAAGATAACAGTAACTAAAAAGTTTTAATAATCATTCAAATTCTATGAGAATAGCAGAGTCCACATCACAACTATAATGATAACGACACAGACGAACAATATCGTTGAAATCGCTTTCAGAAAAAAAAAAATTTCTGCTGATGAACAATTAAACAATTACAGCCGATCAGAATCCGTCCTGCTTTAAAAGTGCTCAAGTATTTAAAGCAGCAGAGATAGAACAGAATGGTCCATCGGTGCGGCCACTGATATGGTTGTCTAGATAGTTTTATAATTACCGTTTTTGAGAATGTTAAAAAGAAAGAAAGTTCTAATTTCTCAAGAATAGATAAGTCCACACCACATCTATAATGATAACGAATGATATCGTTGAAATCACTTTCAGAAAAAATTCCCCCCCCCCCTAATTTTTAGAACAAATTTTATACATTGACAGCCAAACATAATTTACTGGATTTTAAAGAACTTCAGCATTCAGTCAGCAGTAGTACAAGCTGATTAAAGCATTCTTGTCTGTTAGTTTCTCTGGGTGTCGTCTTCCAAGCCAAATCTTAAAATGAGAATTTTTACATATAAAGGTTAACAGTAATTGACTACCCTGTGGTAATAAAGCTGATTTATATTTATATAGAATTGCTAAGTCTATTTTTATTCATACAACTTTTTTTTTTTTTTTTTACAATTAGCCACGCACACCTTCAAATTGAGGTAGTTTATTCCATCTTTCCCGGTTTGTTGACATATCTTTTTTGTTTTGTATATCTGCAACACACACAAAAAGACAGTGGATTCTGTTGTATTTTATTCAGGTACGCATCAACTGGAAAACATTTAATTTACAACAAAATGAGAAGCCAAGGGAACATTTCCTCTCCACAAAAGGATAACATCAATTCATTTAGAGAACAATTAGGAGATTTTACCACTGGGCCTTACTGTAAGGCAATGGAAGTAACAGGAGGTAAAAACGTATCAAAACATCCTTTCTTCTAGTGAGCTAAATCCCACGCTTGTGTCCCTCATACGCATAAACGTGACCACAAACAACTCTAAGTGCCTCCATCTGATAAGAGACATGCAAGACATGCAGTAAGAGATACAGTCCTTTTCCTGTAGAAAAAGAATACGGATACCAAAATATCGGCCACACAACAAAGCATTCATTTGCACACTATAAACCGGAAACGTTATGAGAACGGATGAGCATCAGTAAAGATGACTTTCTTCTTTCGCTTGTGTTTTTTTTTTTTGTAGAGGAGATGAGTCACTGATCGTGCACAGCGCAGTGGACAGCGTCATGGGCCGATGCTGAATGTTTACTCTCAGTCTTTAATGAGAGGGTTACAGGGAGTAAAGTAATCAGGTAAACAACAGTGAATCAGTGTTGTGAAACAGGGCCTGCTTCAGAGCCGACTAGGGTCACATTTACATTTCTGTGCTGTGCTCTGCGCATATTGTTCCATGGCAGCCAAGCCTGCAACCCGGTTTGGCAGAAACAAGGCTGTTCATCCTGGCTCTGATCCAAAGCCGGACAGTGAACAGTCATGCTGAGACCATGACGAGGGGAAGGGTTGAGTTGAGTTGTGAGACTCGTCACGATATCCATTTGCCCCAAAAACGGGCTGCTTCATATTATACTAATGCACTGAGTGAAAAGGCTTGCAAAGTTCTTGATTAATTGCAAATGATACTGAAACTTCAATCATTCATATATATATATATATGTCTATTTAATAGGTGGGGAGGGCTAATCAGGTAAACAACAGTGAATCAGCGTTGTGAAACAGGGCCTGCTTCAGAGCCGACTAGGGTCACATTTACATTTCTGTGCTGTGCTCTGCGCATATTGTTCCATGGCAGCCAAGCCTGCAACCCGGTTTGGCAGAAACAAGGCTGTTCATCCTGGCTCTGATCCAAAGCCGGACAGTGAACAGTCATGCTGAGACCATGACGAGGGGAAGGGTTGAGTTGAGTTGTGAGACTCGTCACGATATCCATTTGCCCCAAAAACGGGCTGCTTCATATTATACTAATGCACTGAGTGAAAGGCTTGCAAAGTTCTTGATTAATTGCAAATGATACTGAAACTTCAATCATTCATATATATATATATATGTCTATTTAATAGGTGGGGAGGGCTAATATTGAGCTAGTTTCTCTGATACTGTACTCACAGGGTCACAGCTATTTATTTTTGGCTATTCTAGTGAAATTGACTCATACATACAAAAATGGAAAATATGCATGGAAGCACTCAGCACAGATATACAGGTGCATGCAAGCATGCTGAAAAACAAACACACGCACATAAGCACACGTTTTCCGGAGGTCACGATTGCTTGTTGCTTCACAGAACTTTATGAGGAAGACTTTTACTTCGTGTTCATAAAATCTGAGTCATGACGGATATTGTGTTTTACGTTAGAATCACTTAAACACATTCGCCAGATGAATTTCCTTTGCATCTCCGCAGCTTTTCAGCACGCAGCTCCTAACGTAAAATGTTCCCTTCAAGCTGAAGAAACGCACACATTGCATGCACACAATTCCGTCGGGTATCGCATCTGAGAACTGCTTCGCTATTTTTACTGCTGCAGTTTGGCCCTGCATTCTGATGTGTCTTGGCACAGAAAGAAAGAAAAAAGAAAATAACAGATAAAAAAATTAAGCCAGAAGCTGTTTTTGTATGTATTCCTATTTAAAAAACAATCCTTCTCATACCATGTGTGCTTCAGAAATGAAGATATTTCTCTAAAAAGAAAAAAAAGAGCTGAGGAGAGACCTTGAACAGATCCCGATATTACAGAAACTGTTATAACTCAACATTTACACTCTCCTCCCAGAAATCTAATATGTAATATTCCCTTCTTCACTTACATTGAGAGAGGTTAAGAGGTACAAACTTACTTGTGTACACAATTCTGACATTAAGGGCCATATCGATGCATAATTCAAGACAATAATGCCAATGCATACATTCAGAATGCCTGTTTAGCTTTCGGCAGATTTCAGCAGTATATGTAGATGTGTTTCTGGATCAATATTTGGTTTGTATCATTTCCCTTTTGCACCCCAGATAAATATTGCATTTATTATTTTAACTCGGCTGCTAGAGCTATAACCTGATGTGCATTTTCTATATTGCCTATAAGGAGCTGCACTTTTTTAATTAAAGGACATTTTGGGAATTCATTTTAATGGTCAAATTATTTCTGTATATTTAATTGTTCAAAATTGATCTTAAATATCACTATTCTATTAGTTATTCATGCATGACCTCACCGAGAGAGAAATAAAAGGGAATTCTGACAGAAGATACGTTGCAGAAGTGGTTTGCCCAAGATGGCGAGAGTCTGCCAAAAATATGGTATAAAATGTGGATGATTGAATTTTTCTGGGAACGTAAGCCAGGAGTGAGGAGTGCTTATATATGGGACCATATGGTCAAAACTATTTAGAATTTTTCTTTCAATTTTAAATCTTTAAAGTGTAGGATTTAAATGAAAGCTAAACTTTCTGAAATGAGTAAAATACAACTGTAGTGTTTTGTATGCATAGTTTGCTTATAAGATTATGAGATACACGTGTTTTTGCTTTGAGTTTTTCACCAAATAATCGTACTGTTTATTCATTTATTAAACACATCATTCAGTGTGTCCGCAAGTCATCATTTGTAAAATTGTGCTAATAACAGATAATATTTGAGACTCTGAAGAAATGCCGGAGAATGCATCACATTTGACACTGTCAATAGTCGATTTTTCTTGCACGCACACACACACACACACACTTAAAAAACATTCTGCACTATGTACACAATCTCAAAAACAGAAGAAAGAAAGAAAACAAAATGTAAACACACCCTTTTTTTCAACATTCAGTCAATGTAAAATCTAAGTATACGAGTGTTGGCGTATGCATTAGCATACACACGTGTACACACGCACACACACACATGCACGAACAAACATTGTAATACTGAAGGACATTGCTTTGTACATTCCAAGTAGAAAACATGTAGTAATATGTTTGTATAATTATCTGTACAAAACCCCCTCTCGTTCTCATCATTAATATTCAGAATCTCTAGGCATGATCCGGATATGAGTAACCGTGGAGATATACCACATTACGGTGCTGCCCCTGAGAGCAGTATAAATGTCGAAACGGTTCCCATCCAAAAGCATCTTGAATGGCATGCATATAGCAGGCAGGCCTCAGCCGGTAAAAATGCAAAACAATGACTCCTAAGATCAATCCTGCCCAGTGGTGATGCTCGCAGGCAAGCATTACCATAATTTTGGCTGATTTCGTTTTTGAAAACCGTGTGTACATGTGTGTTAAAATGCGTGCTGAATATATAATGTGCATAAAAAGAGACCCGATGAAAATTATTGGATGATGAAAGCAGGAAACGCAACTGTCCAGTAAAACAATGACAATAAGGACAACAAAAGGACAATTGTCACATAAAAATAGTCATTTTTAAAGTAGTAACTGTTGTTGACACTCTGCATTGTTTGAATTGGATGCATATTGCTGTGGGTCTTCAGTCGTGACTGATGCAATCTTTTTAGTACTAGCGAAGACGTGATACTAGATGCATGCAGGGATACAGGCAGCAAAAACAGAAAGGCAAAATGTTTGGATCGGATCACCGTATCTCACTCTACCAGAAGTAGATATGCAGAACTGCAGGTTTGGCCCTTATGCGCACTAAAAGAAGCGAAACAGGTAAAGGCCACAGCTGTGTCTTAATTTCAATCCCTACTGTAGAAAGCAAACTTGTGAAAGTGAGACAGACTGTGTTTTATTGTCGTCGTTGTTGTTGTTTTTCGTTTTTTATTGCACTGAAAGTCTGTTGCGGATAACAAATGCCGTCTGCATCCCTTACTTGTATATAAGGGATTTGGAAATAGTAAAATAACGCAACTGCATAATGCAACAGACCTTTAACGTCCACCTGAACTCAGTCTCCTTGAGCCTTCAGAGCTCGTAGGTTTTCCCCAAATCAACATTTGAAATGAAGTTATTAGGTCAATACAAACAATATATATATTTTTTAATTGTCTGCTGTATTTAAATGCATTTGGCACATTCTGTTGAAAAACAACAACAACACAGAAACATTAAATAATTAACAATCATTTAAAAAGACTGCAACACATTAAGCAAATGAAAGTGCACTTTTTATCTGACAACTCACTGACAAACCAAAATACAAGGAAAAATGAAAAGACTAAAATCTCAAGAGATTGCTCTGGTCCCCAGAGCTGAGAGTTGAACCCTTATGACTGCGCTGCGTCTGCAAGTGCTCTTTCTGTGGATTGACCTGACTGCTTGAACCGTCATCTTTGACGCCCTCTCTGTCCCATCCATGCAACATGAGTCCACTTACTCCCCACTCATTTGACCTTAAACAATAGTGGCTACAGAAAAATGCCACTACAATCAATGAAAACCGTAGGAAACGGATATAGTGAGAGGGAGCGAGTATAAGAGTCAAGTGTGTATATAAGAGGAGAAAGAAACCTTCTTTTTTTCTCCTCAAAGTCTTACTTTGCAAGTCCATCTCATGCACAAGTGGTGACGGTCATGATATTGGCACTGCTGGGTCCCGCACTCCCACAGGAGCTGGGAGGAGAGGTGTGGCTCCCCCCTGCCCCAGCGCTACTGCCCTTGTCCATGGGTTTCTTGTCTTTCTGTTTCAGGTGCACCTTGGCATGCCGCTTTCGCTCGTCGCTCCTCGCAAACTTGCGTCCGCAGAACTCGCAAGAGAAGGGCTTCTCACCAGTGTGCGTGCGGATGTGCGTGGTTAGATGGTCGCTGCGACTGAAGGATCGCATGCAGATGCGGCACTGGAAGGGTTTGTGTCCCGTGTGGATGCGCAGGTGACGCGTCAATTCGTCTGATCGCGAAAAGCGACGGTCGCAGTTCTCCGCCGGACAGGCGTGCGGTCGCTCATGCACAGGAGTTTTGCTTGGCCGGTTGGGGTACTTTCTTGGTCGAATGGGTTTCAGAGCGAGTGTTTGAGAGGGTTGATGGTGTTGGGAAATGTGCTGTTGCCCACCGAGAAAGCCGGGATGGATCTGTTGCTTATCCTTAAAGGCTCGAATGGTCTCGAGCGGAGTTATGGGAGGTGGGTTCACTCTAATAGGGTCCATGGTTTGGAAGGGTTTATGCTCCATCACCCCTACGTCCCCCTGGTGATGGAAGAGGTTGTAGTCTGGGATCATGGAAAAGAGACTTCCGTCCATGCCCGGTTTGGAGGTGGTGTGGTAGTCGTTGCTCGGGTAAGGCAGAGACGAGGACGTGGCCGGGCTGTGGTGGAACGTCACCTGCTCTGGGTAGATCTCGCCACAGGTCGAGTAGGCAGGAAGGGGTGGTGCGTATACTTGATCCATGTCTGACGACTGGCCACCCATACTGCCGCTCGACGAAGACGTCTGGGTGGTGATGTTGCCAGGTGATGGTGACACCCCCAGGATTCCCGCACTCACCAGACTAATGATGTTGTTGTCGGGACACCATCCGGAGCCTCCGATGCTGCCGGATGGAGGGGTGTCGAATGCGAACTTGCCCAGGTAGGTGACGGTTTGCCCGCTTCGACCAGACTGGAAACCGGAGCCGTATTGAACTTCTCCACTGCCCTTCTCGCCGCCCATCCCCAAGTCCATGATATTATCTGTGTGACAGGGGGTCAGAATGAACACCGTCAATTCAGAATGCCACACGTTGAACAATAAGGGTCAAAGAAACTATGCATGGGAAAGTGACTAGTGGAAAGTTCTGCATCTACAGAGAAAGCTTCTAGGAGAATCTATGCTAATAGGCACTAACTGACTATCACTTGCTTGTTTTATAACTTTATTCTTAAGTTGGTCTCGGAATCGACATCTCGGCATACCTCTGTTAATCGCCTGTTCCAAAAAAAGAGAAGAAAGTGAAGCATATCAGTCCGAATGAAGGCGTGGAAATGAACAAAAAGCAGAAATGCACAGTGATTTAAGATTCCAGTCAATATCTCCCTCCACCCTCGCCAACTTATTGTCTTTCTGTCACAAAGTCTAAACGGCTGCGTATTCAGTCGTAGGACTTTAACTTATTTGGCAATCAGGCTTCTCCGTACAACAGGATGTCACGATTGACATCACTGTTACTCTTATACGCACTTGATCTCTCTTTCTCTCTCCCACACCTTCAGTCTTTTCAGAGAGAGACACTTGACGGCTGCTCGAAAATGTACCAAACAAGGATCTGATGTATTGTAGTCACTTCAATCACTTTTAATATGTCTGTTGTTGAGCGCAATACACTGCTGATCACAACACGTCTGTAAATTCAACATTTTACGACGGCTCACTAAGTTTAGTCTTGTACGTGCACTTACAGTAATCGCAGTGTGTACACCAAATTGTGGCTTACGGTAGAAACAAACAGAATGAAAATTACAGATGGTCCTCGCATCTGTTCAACACACATAAGGTACATGTGTGAAGAGATGCTGTGCTGCGTCTGAAGGAAAAGACTCATTCGGGCAGAAATCAGAGAAAAAGAGAGAAGCGTGTATTCCAGTGATAAGTAAAAAACACGATTTATTTCATGCTATGCCTGTCATTACAGGATGTGTGTGGAGATGCACTTGTGGGTATCTTTTACAGGGGCGTTTGGTAGGACACTTTGTAAGGACAAGAAAGGTTTGTCACCTTGAAACATTGTGATAAGCAGTCCCACAGAGATAGTGTGCAGATTTAATAAAGTGTGCTAACAGAAAGTTCTCATGGAGTCTGAAATCTATAAATATATCTACATAACATCTGTACAAAAAAGTAAGTAATTTATGCATCACAATACGTGTAACCCTATAACCTTATATATCCTTATATATATTTTTTTATTCTATTTACATATCTATATTATGTAACTTGTATTTATTTATATAGCCTATTTTATTATTTTTATGATTGAGGGGAAATAATGTCTTTTAAAAATTAGAAAATTAGATTTTTTTTTAAAAATCTACATGTTTTGAGAAATTGTTCTCAAAATGTTCCCTTTTCCTGAAATCTATAAATATATCTACATAACATCTGTACAAAAAAGTAAGTAATTTATGCATCACAATACATGTAACCCTATAACCTTATATATCCTTATATATTTTTTTTTATTCTATTTACATATCTATATTATGTAACTTGTATTTATTTATATAGCCTATTTTATTATTTTTATGATTGAGGGGAAATAATGTCTTTTAAAAATTAGAAAATTAGATTTTTTTTAAAAATCTACATGTTTTGAGAAATTGTTCTCAAAATGTTCCCTTTTGAAGAACTCACGCATTTGATAAGGACTAGCATTTTCAGTCGGAAGTTGGCATTGACATTTCGTATTAATTTTGATATTTTAATAAACGAAACGAGGTCAATACTCTCCCGCAAGTGTGGCAAGCATAGCCTCTTTTGACCTGCAGAGTGAAAACCACATCAAGAGCTTTGCGAAACTCCATCAGTATATATACATCAAGAGGACGAATGATCTTATGCTTTCACTCTCGAATATAACTACGATATTTTGACAGCTCTTCACCTGATTTTTTTAAGGTCGCAAAATGATAAAGTTATAGAAAGCTAATGATGTTGCACTAAAAAAATGAGCTAAAAATTCCCTCGTAGAGTGTGGGATTTTTAATTGATTTTTGTTTATGTTTTTTTTTAATATCAACTACTTAAGCTTTCAATTAAATATATTTGATATGTCAAGAGGAGAAACAGAGAGGGGGGAAAAATACAGCGACATTAAGAGAAAAAATCTAACAATTTGATGACATGACTGGAAGGAATTCCTCAATATTCTGGCACCATTATCTTAGCTAGTAGTCCGATTTAATTTATTTTGTATTGTTCACTATTCTAGGCGAAAATACTGGTCCAGAAAACGTTCTTGATTTTTTTTTCATGTGCCGAGAAAATGTAAATTATTTTAAAAGGTGCGAGAGTGAAGTGAAAAGAATACAAAAAACACAAAATGTGAAATTCAGGTAATAAACCTTCCGATCGATCTCCAGTCTTCTGAAATCTCTCGAAAAGCGACAGAAAGAGATCGCAATCCCTTTGGAATTGTATCCGAGCGCGCAACGGGCACCGCGCTGATGTCTCCTCGCGAGGATGTTGGTCGACTGCTTGGTGTTTGATTTCTGTGAGGTGTTACTGTCTCTGGATGAGCAGAGAGAGATGTTGGTGGCGGTGGTGGTGATTGCACAAGTGTAGCGAGCGCAGGGAACTCCAGCGCTTTCTTGTTCAACTGGGGGACGGAACAAGTGCGTGACGTAGATGACCATATATGGACACACAAAGCGAGACGGCCGCTCGACGTCACATGGAATGGAAGCTCCTCATAGTGGAACGTTAGAGTCGGTCGCAGGAAGAGAAGTGCTCAGCGGAGCAGCGGAGGGACGTTCTCATCGGCTTGGGTGACTGCTGGAGCCGGCGAAGAGTGAGAAGTGTTTTGGGAGCATGGATGTTGCTAGATCTGTGAGCGCATGACTGTGTAAACCGGGAAACTTCGTTTTTTTTGAAAAAGCATGAAAAGTGCGTTTATGCATTGTTTAGTGCAGAAGCGGAATACATGCATTTGCTGTTGCAGTAGCTAGGCTAATATTACCATTTTTTGTATTATTTAAAATGATAAATATAGACATTATATATGATATATAGATATATGACATTATTAATGAAAATATACAATTATATATATAAAAAAAAAGAAGATGCACCCTCTCGTCTGCACGGATGCGGCATTATTTCCACAAAAGCCGTATTTGATAGCTAAACCCACAGTCACTTTTACTCAGCTGTGTGAAGATCGTAAGAAAGGGGCTTTTATTAAATTCTCCTGTATAAGGGTCTAAAGCAGGGGTGTCAAACTCAGTTCCTGGAGGGCCGCAGACCTGCATAGTTTAGTTCCAACACACATACCATGTAGTTTCCAAATAAGCCTTAATGACTTGATTAGCTGGATTAGGTGTGTTTAATTAGGGGTGCATCTAAACTGTGCAGGGCTGTGGCCCTCCAGGAACTGAGTTTGACACCCCTGGTCTAAATTAACTACTTTTATTCAACTAAAAATAAATACATAAAAATAGGCTAATTAAATATAATAGCCTTATGACTGAATACAGTACGTTACACCAACATATCCACTTTTTGCAATTCAGAATGGATCGATAACACTGCTAGGCTATTTAAATATGCAACTGCCTGTCAATTCACTATGGTGCTTTTCTTTTCTTTTTTCGTTCTTTAACTTGTGTGTCAATAAATACATAAATCAATATATCGAAACTCCTAGCGCGATGTAACACACCTTGCGTTCTGTATCTTGATTGTAATATGATTTCCAATGACACTTCAACCCTGTTTGTACTATATTCTCCACGTGGTCAGTGTGGGCTGTCAGACTGCATGTACAGGCCACAGATCGGTCAGAATAGAAGAATAGAATATCATGAGAATGGAGTCTCATCGGTGCACAGAGACCAAAAAAGAAAAAAAAGCGAGTTCAATAAAAATGAAAGCCCACGTTAATCATTTGTAAACGTCAGCTAAGTGGTTTAAGCAGTTGACTGCAACAGATGATCAAGGCCAGGAGAAGCACCAGTGACTGTGCCTGGGTTTATACAAAGACTGTAACTGCCAGAGAGTTAATCGCGTGTAAATACTGCAGGCTTGGCTTTGGCCTCGAGCGCCAAGTTCGCCACTGAAGTGGAAACTCCAAATAAGGGCATGATCCGGCCACGCCCCTCGCTGCCTGTATTTGGTGCGCGAGGTTCCGGTTGAGAGCTACAAAGTGGAAAAGCGATCGGAACCCGCAGCCATTAAAGGAACCGCAGAGGGCACAACGTCATGGGTCGTGTTTCACCAAATTAGAAACCAGGGAGAAAATATCTTATCTGAGACTTTTAGAAGAAATAAAAAAACAGTCCCTTGTTGCAAATGGTTGACTTTGTTTAGGGAGAATAACAGTGAAGGGGAAACACAGGCCCTGCCAGCCGGTGGTTCACACGAGCATACTAAAGACCGCTACAACAAGACAATACCTGCCAAGCAAAATGCAGAAAACCTTTTTTTTATTTATTTTTTTTTTATAAATAAATAAATACATAAATAATTATTTTAGATGCTTGTTTAATTTAAAGTATACTATACATGGCATGGTTACAATGTAAAATAAATAAATACATAAATAAATAATATTTTAGATGCTTGTTTAATTTAAAGTATACTATACATGGCATGGTTACAATGTAAAATAAATAAATACATAAATAAATAATATTTTAGATGCTTGTTTAATTTAAAGTATACTATACATGGCATGGTTACAATGTAAAATAAATAAATACATAAATAAATAATATTTTAGATGCTTGTTTAATTTAAAGTATACTATACATGGCATGGTTACAATGTAAAATAAATAAATAAACAAACAAACAAACAAATAAATAACATTTTAGATGCTTATTTAATTTAAAGTAGCCTATACTATATGTGACATGGTTACAATGCAAACAACAACAACAACAATATTAATAATAATATAAAAACATTAATAAAAAACACCAACAACAATACACCTCGCTATATATCATTATACATAGAAGAAAATAGAAAAAGATGACATACTTGTCTGTATGTAATCTAATTAGGAGGCCAGGGTGGCTCATGAGATTTCCCACGTGTCCAACTAAAATTCCTCACTCCTCATCCAAGCCAATCACAGGCACAGCGCTCCTATTACCCAGCGAGAGTAGAAATCCAGCCTGCCATGCATGCGCCGAAATGCTCAGAAGATGCTGATGCAATAGACAGAGTGATGAGGTAACAATTTGTACCCGAGACCCAGCTGACATGTGTACGTTGGGCTTGAGCCTAATAAATTATGTACCAAAAATGTGTTCAAAATAACAACTTCATACCCCCCCCACCCCACACTCCAAACCAGAGGCCTACGTTGCTGTTATAAACCGACACGATACACGACACAAACTTTAGTTACATCGCCACATAATCTAATATCTATTTTGGACACAGTGTATCTACAATTTTATAATTTGAAACCTCACAAAAAAAAATTAAAATAAATAATAAATAAACTTACAAACTTAAAGTATATAAAAATGCCATTTAATATTTTATTATGAAACATCCAAAAATAAATACAAATTCTGTCATTTACTCAGCCTCACGTTGCTGGTCCCCACTGACTTCTATAGTGTTTTTTCCCACCATACTATAGAAGCCAATGGTACCGTCAAATGTTTGGTTACCCACATTTGCAAAATATCTTCTTTTGTGTTCAGCAGAAAAAAGAAACTCACACAGGTTTGGAACAACTTGAGCATTTTTTTTTGGGTGAACTGTCCCTTTAAGTGTTGAAATACTTTTTTGGGCCATATGCATATATATCCATATAAAGCCAATTCACTGACTGCATCCATCCAATGAACAACTCCCTCAATTAACCTCATGGCGTCCCCAGTAATCCCCAACAACCGCATGGCTGCCAAATCAACTACACTCCATTCTGAACTCTGGAATTATCCGCTTTGGCAATTGATACATAAACAGTGTAGTAGTATTAGCTGACAGATAAGGCCTAATGAAGTAAAAACGGAGTGTGTGGGAGGGGGTCTGAATCATGCTGTGTGTTCTGGGGGCCACGATAAATAAACACACAGCCTGACACACACTCGAGGGGGACTCCAAAGGCTAATTTCTACTCAGTGGGCAAGATGCAACGTGTGTGTAGGTGAGCTGCTAAAATGACGCTGTGAATATGTCACTAGGGGAATCTGAAGGGGATCTCCCCCCACTTCCACTTAATATCCCAGACATGAATATATGATCTGATCCAATCAGGATGGGAATGTGTCATTGCTCGGGGAGCCAAGAATGTTGACAATGCAACAGGCCGTCTCTAAGGTACACTTGATATCTGGTGTTGTCACATTAAATGGCTGTTAATAGGTATGTGCTAAAATTAGGTCTCTCTATTCAGAGACAAATTCTGTAGCATCTGTTAAAGTAAGCTTACTTTTGTAAATGAGAACTCTGTCATTCTTAACAAATGAGGAAATACACACATACTTCATTAGCATAGCGGCAGCAAGTACTGAAAAATAGAATGGAGACTTAATAATTTGAATATTACTTTTTATAGACCAAAATAGAGGAAGTAAACACTATTTCCACTGACTGAACCCGTGATGTGTGCCAGCACTTGTGTATACTGATGATGAGGCTGTCAGTGTTCATTCAACAACACAAAACAGAATTGTGCAAAACAAACAATGATTTTCATATGGCTGATATTTGGAAACATAAACTTAACCGAGTGCTTCTCAGCCTTTATGACCCCAAGGCCCTCCATAGTTTTAGTACTAGATAACAATTGAGGATAACACTTTTCAAAAATATTTTTGCTCACAATTTCTACTCGCTAAAAAAAATACTAATCATAAAAATGCCCATAGAGTTGAACATTTTATTAATTTACATGACTTTTCCATGCCTAAATCTACAAATGGAGCTTTTTAAAGAATAATTCCCAAAGAGAATTGTATTTTTGATTTAATTATTAAATCAGTGTCTGCTGGTTTCATCATGAAAACAGAGATTTGATCTGAAAAACAGAACTATTTTATTTTAAGTACTGTACATCCACTCTAAATGAATTAACATAGCTTGTGCAGAAAAGGCAGAAAAATACAAAAAATAAAAGTCAAGCATAAAGTAATCAAGTATTTCATTATAGAACTGATTGATGCTATCCATATAGCTCTACAATATCCACAATATCTTAATAAGCAATGTAAGGTAACACTTAGGTGTCCTTGTTACATGTACTTACTATTATAATGACAATAAATAATGCATAATTACATGCAAGTAACCCTAAACCAAACCCTAAGCATATAGTAAGTACATGTATTTAATTAATATTACTCAGTACTTAAATGTATAAGTACACTGTAACAAGGATACCTTAAAATAAAGTGTAACCCAATATAAATCATGCTGTACTTACAGTGATACAGACATTTTTTTCACAAATTTTCACAGCAGTCCAAACCAGAAATACCAAACTGAATCTCCAAAGACCTTCAAGTTAGGCCACCACAAATAAATACCCTATAAATAAATTCTGACATCTCTAAATGTTCATCCTTACGTAGCCGTTTTAGTGGAAAATCATTCTGCAATTGACACTTATCTCCTCGGTGCCTGGTCCCAACTGTTCTTTCAGGGATGCAAAACAGACAAGGGAATTCCCTTTGCATAGGAAACGCACGGTCTGTCAGGGCACTTTCCTAAGGGAAGCCTTTTCATGGAGTCCAGACTGGAAAAACTGCCGAACACCTGTCGAGCTCCGCTTGTGTTTTTATTTCCGCTACTATTATGAGCGAGCACGCTGTACAATGAGTGATTGACTGGAGATTGACTATGGAACGGTTGCGGGCTGAAAAGGACTCCCCTCATGCATTTTGCATGTAGGGATTCCGGAGAAGCGCTCGCTTATCCTAGATCTTGATCTCGCTAATTTCAATATGCGGCGGAAAAATACAAGGCCGCAACGGGTGTCTAATCAAATTAGTTGTGTGTCTTTCCAGGCTGCGCGAGGGGCATTTCCAGTAGCTGTTCCTCGTTGCTATTATATCCCAGAGCCGAGGCTTATTCCTACAGGCTGATGGGAAGATTATTTATATAAATAATGGAACACTTATTTAGGGACTGTCAGATGGTACACAGCATTCTGTACTGTACAGTGCTTATGGGATAGGACGGCATGCAAAGCAATGGTAAAAGCGTGTGTAAAAACAAAAACGGTTGTTAAAATTATAATAAATGGGATAGAAAAGTCATCAGTGTTATTAATTGTTAATTATGAATTTAAAAAACTTGAAAGACAGCAACACACACATACACACACACGTGACCCTGGAGCACTAAACCAGTCATAAGTAGCACGGGTATATTTGTATCAATAGCCAACAATATATTGTATGGGTCAAAATTATAAATTTTTCTTTTATGCCAAAAATCATTAGGATATTAAGTAAAGATCATGTTCCATGAAGATATTTTGTAAATATCCTACCGTAAATATATCAAAACTTAATTTTTGATTAGTAATATGCTTTGCTGAGAACTTTATTTGGACAACTTTAAAGGCGATTTTCTTAATATTTAGATTTTTTTTTGATTCTGTAACAGAAGAAAAAAACAGTACATTTATTAATATTGAGTATATATGTTTGTTTAGTCATAATTATATATAATTATTATATTTAATATTATTCTTTTAATAATGATCAATACCAATAGTATTAATATAAATACACAGCTGTTAATAATATTAATAATTATGTACATGCCACAATAAATAAATGAATACTATTTTTCACTCAGCATTACCTCAACTCCATTATTATTATTATTACTACTACTGCTACTACAACTACTTTATTACTTTTCCTTTTATAGTTCTCCTTTTGGAACATGCATATTTTAGAATATATTTTATTATTTTGTATTATTATAATTATTATTATTGAAACACACACACACACACACACACACACACACGTGTTTCAATAAATTTTATAATTATTATTGCAATTATTATAATTATTAAGTGTCACTCTAGTTATATGAATTAATATTCAAAATGTAGATAAACACGTACTGATCCATATATTACTGTACAGTATGAAGTATGCATGTTATAGTACTGCAATTGCTGTGCTATTGTAAATATATGTCTGAGATAAATTTAAACTAGTTTTTGCAGAATCGTCTGCCTTTGTTTTGCATGTCTATAATTATTACTTAAGCCTGCTCAGAAATAGCGCTCTATGGAAATGCTTTGCCCAATATAAACTAAACGTTACTCAGGCGAGACAAAACCTGCTTGTCTGAGAAACCCAGAGAGGTGAATTTACAAAAAGTTTATTTTCCTTTTATTGTGAACGTGTGCATAAGTAAAACCACAATAATAATAAAAAAAGGCTCTGCGTGAACCCGTGCCCCTTCTGTCTGTCCCGAAGTAACACGGAGAGTATTTTGGTCGTAATTCCACTGCGGCTTCCGGCTGAGTTGTGGCCTCGACACCCTCACCCCCCCTTTACTTCCTCTATTGGCCCTGACGTACTTCCTACCTCCAGTTTGACTCTTTCCACACACTCTTTCTAAAGTGTGACAGCGCTGAAGCTACTTTCACACCTTTGTTTCTGTCCATCTTTTATTTTTCATCTGGCATGAAGTCATCATGTTAAACCTCAAGTGCATGTCTGACCTCAGACCGGCCAGAGAGCGCAAACAGCATTACTGCTGGTTTGTGTGGTATTTAGCTGTCTGGAAGAGTCCGGGTCTGCTCACGCTGAGAAAGAAAACAGGAATGCAACACTATGGCGGTTTGTAAGTGAGGGTGGATTATGTAAGAAAGCCAGGGAAATAGACTGTCCATTTCAGGGAGAATCAGGCAGGCAGGCTGTGGATTAATATACAGATGAGCAGCTGTAGTGGTATGTGTGAGTGTGTGTACACGTGATTTGACTGTATGTTGTCTTTGTGATCTGGAAGTATTGAGTTCTGTCTTCAAATCTGTTGAGCTGCCCACCTAGATGGCATTTTAAGGCATTAGTCGTGTTGTCGACATTAAGGCTGTTCTGAAAGTTTGAAGGCTAGACGTTGCTTCCTCATTTTAACCAATGCTTGCATCAAATGTCCTTCGAGGAAAAGCCAATCCCAGAATATACCGCAAAAATTCCATCCAAGATGGTGGATCAGTAGAAAACAAGGCAGATTATATTTAACTTTTCTGATAGAAAAAGGGCAAAAATGGAGCATTTTAAAGGATAGTTCACCCAAAAATGAGAATGACCCCATGATTTACTCACCCTCAAGCCAGTATATGACTTGACTATATGACTAGAATCAGAATTATATTAAAAATGTCCTGGCTCTTCCAAGATTTATAATGGCAGTGATTGGGTTTCGAGATTTTGAAGCCCAAACAAGTGCATCCATCCATCCATAAAAATTGCTCCACACGGCTCTGGGGGGGTAATAAAGGCCTTCTGAAGCGAATCAGTGTTTTTGTAAGGAAAATATCCATATTTAAAACTTTACAAGCCGCAATTTCTAGCTTCCGCTTGCTGTACTCGTGTTCATGAGATTGGTGCTCTAGCAGATGACGAAGGATGTAGATGTAGCGTAAACTCTGGAGAGAATATGCTAGTCTCGCGAGAACCAAGATTTGATTACAGCAAAGAAAAATGCTCCGGTTACTAACGTAACCTCGGTTCCCTGAGATAAGGGAGCGAGCGTTGCATGAGACACTAAGGGGAAAACTCCTGTTTTACTCTGTACTGAAGTATGATTTGTTCACATTTGTGTAGCTGCACAAACCAATGGCACTTTAGCCTGTCAGAAAGGGCGGAGCCGACCCTTATTTAAGTCGGCTCAGAGTGCCATTCATCAGATCATTCGACTGAAGCAACAGTCATCGATTCACGTGCAGCTTATAGCACGGCAAATGACGCAATGCTCGTTCCCTTATCTCAGGGAACCGAGGTTACGTCAGTAACCAGAGTGTTCCCTTTCGAATGGTCTCTCCCGTTGCGTGAATAACTAAGGGGAACGCATCCAATCACGCCACGCTATGAGCAGATACAGGACACCCTGCTCTGTGAGCCCAGTCTCGGAGCACTAAAAAGGACCCCTGAGAACATGAGCACATTGTGCCCTAAGCTAGTGGCTGAGAAGCACTCTTATACCTAGCTTCGCCCAAGGGGAAAGAGTAGTAAATTAAACTGAGAGAAATTGTGCCTGTAAAGCAGGGATGTCTAAGTTATAGAATCTGGCAAATGTGGATGGCGACGACCAGCCAGCGGCCGCACAGATCTCACCAATAGAAATTCCGCTGGACCACGCCCAGGAGGAGGCCATCCCTCTTGTGGAATGGGCCCTCACACCTATAGGGCACTGCAAGCCTTTTGAGGTGTAAGCCAAGGCTATCACATCAACGATCCAGCAAGAAAGTCGCTACTTTTGTAGCCAGCAGTCCTTTATGGCGGCCTCCAAAGCAAACAAAAAGCTGCTTTGATTGTCTAAACAGGCTAGATCGCTCTAGGTATACTCTCAGAGCCCTTACTGGACAGAGCATGTTCGGACCCTGCTTACCATCTGTAATGGGGAGCGCCAACAGGGAGATCTCCTGAGCAGTGAATGGAGTTGAGTGCACTTTAGGAACATAACCATGTCTTGGTTTTAGAATGACTTTACAGTCATTAGGCGCAAACTCAAGACATGAGGCGTTGATTGACAGCGCTTGCAAGTCACCCAGTCACTTAACCGACACCAAGGCAAGGAGGAGGGCCGTTTTAAGCGATAAGGGCCACAAATCGGCCGAAATGAGTGGCTCGAAGGGAGCCCTCTTAGGGCCTGCAGGTCTATAGACAAGTCCCAAGACGGCACAGTCTGAGGGCGAGGAGGATTCAGCCTCCGTGCACCTTTCAAAAAATTAACGATCAGGTCATTTCTGCCGATCGATTGGCCAGCTTCGAAAGAATGGTTCGCTGCGATAGCTGCCACATACACTTTGAGCATGCAGGGGGCACGCCCCTTATCCAGCAGCTCTTGCAAAAAGGTTAGCACATGGGACACGTCACATGATATTGGGCCAAAACTTCGTGCAGAACACCAGTTAAGGAAGACCGCCCATTTTAGGCTGTAAAGTCGTCTT
The DNA here is from genome assembly GCF_001515645.1 of Sinocyclocheilus grahami. NCBI lineage: Eukaryota > Metazoa > Chordata > Actinopteri > Cypriniformes > Cyprinidae > Sinocyclocheilus > Sinocyclocheilus grahami. Next base: position 1,384,503 of record NW_015505644.1, read on the forward strand.
ATAGATGGCACTCTTGCCTCCAAAATGCCTTCCTAAAATACACTTTGTGGGATAGTTGTTTTCTTACCCATTAATTTTTTACAACATTTTATAAACATGCTGCTCGCATTCAGAAAAAGGAGTCTTGGTATGACTATGACCTTTATTTAGATTTTTATGAACCTGTGAGATAAGTGATATTACGTCAAACACATTCCTACAAGTTACATTTCAGACATAAGGAAACAACACAATTCATCTTTTATTATGGTAGTTTAATATTCACCTAAATATTAATGTGCCTAAATAAATTAATTCTTGATATAATATCAGAATTGGGACAAAAATGAGCCACAGAGTGTGTGAAGGCCAGAGGTCAAAGTTGAGCAGCAGGCTGGAGGTGTCCTAGTCCTTGTGGTTTTGGGTGAGGAACTGAAGTGAAGCCACTGGTCTAGCCAGACCAAACCTCTCAACAAATGCCTGCGGATCCCAGTTACCTAGAAAACCAACAACAAATGCTTTCATTGCTCTTGTGTGTGACTGTATGCTTCCGTCCCACTGTAACATAAACTGGCTACATGAAAATAACAACAACTTTTCTATATGACCCAATCCAACATCCTAAATCAATGAGAAAATCAACACAGGAAAAATATGTGCTCATCAAACTATTTCATGAGCTCTTTCAAACATATGTGCCACAAGATGACAAAAATAATTTTAAAAAATGGTATAATTTAATAATTAATTAAAAGAAAGAATGAATAAATACATACATATTACCATTATATTTGGTTATTATTTCTATAATATGTATATTTATTTATTGCTATATAAAATAAATCAAATTATTATTATTATTCATTTGTTTTTTTAATATTGCTATTGTTTTTATTTATTGATGTATTGTACATAAATAAATCACTAAAACTTATTATTTTTTGTTTTATATTGCTACTGTTATTATTTCTTTATTGCTGTAGATAAACAAATAAATAAACATCATAATATTGTGTTAATTGTTTGTTCCTTTATTGCTGTACATAAAAAAATGAATAAATGAAAAGCATAAATGTAAATACAGCTAAATGCATTAATATTATTATAATTTTTTTACCACAAGATAAAGAAACAACATGAAAAGTGCTTGGCACTGTAATAGCTTTTATACTGATGCAGGCTTTTGTCACAAAACTCAACCCACTGTCATTTTCATCATGTATAACAACCTGTCTCCCTTTTACTATTATCTGTACTTTTCACGAGTTTTCCCGTGACCTGAGCTTCTCCGGCTAAACATTTCAATGTAGTCGTTACAAACGGTAACTGAACGCGTTTAATGGAGAATCTTGTAATGGCGCACGTGTCTCAGGGCCTTGGTGGGCTGTGAATCACTGCGAGCATCTCATCTCTAAATAAAACACACAGCCTGTCACAGTGCTGGAGGTGGCAACATGAGAAAGAATGTTTTGGCAGGACAACCAGATAAATACCAGACGTAACTCCGGCTGCTATGACAATATCACTTCTCCAATTCCGGCAATAACCACATTCCTAAAAGCAAATGTGAAATCACATTTGGAATAAAGCGCCAACAAGCTGCGTCCAAGACTGAAAATGCAAAGTTCTGAATTTGGAGGCTCTTTAATTGTTCTTCTGTGTACATCAAGCAAACTGCAACTGGTGAAATCTTTATAAAACTAGATGAAGTCTATGAGATATTTAGAGATATTTGTAAAACAAATTAATAAATAAAATAATACTTTGCCCCTTCAACCAATCAAAAGTATATTGCAGAAGAAAAGCAAAGCAGCAACAATGCCCATTTAAAATGGCAATTTCTTCCGCTAGCTGTGTGCGAGGCGGAAATGCTGTAGTGGTGAGGAGGGAAACCCCGTCCGTGCACACAGCACAGTGCACCACATCCTGGAAAGATCAAATGTGACTGTGTGTGTGTGTGTGTGCTTGTTTGTATGTTTGAATGCAATTGGGTGTGAGAGTTTGCAAGTGTGATTTTAAAGGAAAATGTCATAGTTGCTTTCCACTGCTTCTTGCGGCTTTATAGCTCACCAGACACTGTCTATGAACAGCTATACGCATTTAACCTTACATTTCTGCATTTAGGCAGACGCTTTTAGCCAAAGCAATGTCAAGGTACAGTATATACACTTTAGCAAGTTTGTTCTCTAGGAATTAAACTCGTGACCACAAAAGTTGGCTGCCTTGCACTTGTGAAAAAGAAGTGTGCTTAAAGGGATGGTTCACCTGAAAATGAAAAAATCTGTCATAATTTACTCGCCTTGAAGTTGTTCCAAACCTGTATGAGTTTGTTTCTTCTGTTGAACATAAAAGAAGATCGCGAATATTACGGTACTGGTAACCACACAATTCTTGGTAGCCATTGATTTCCATAGTATGGAAAAAAGTACTAAGGAAGTCAGTGGGGATCAGAAACTGTTTGGTTACCCACATTCTTCAAAATATAATTCTTCACGTGTGTGTTCAGTAGAAAAAAGAAACCTGTACAGGTTTGGAACAACTTGAGGGTGAGCAAATCATGACAATTTTCATTTTTGAGTGTACTATCACTTTAAAATCGTCAACGTGCACTTGTAGTGTAGTTTAAAAGTATATATATTTTTTTTAGTGGGGATCAGAAACTGTTTGGTTACCCACATTCTTCAAAATATAATTCTTCACGTGTGTGTTCAGTAGAAAAAAGAAACCTGTACAGGTTTGGAACAACTTGAGGGTGAGCAAATCATGACAATTTTAATTTTTGAGTGTACTATCACTTTAAAATCGTCAACGTGCACTTGTAGTGTAGTTTAAAAGTATATATATTTTTTTTAAAAGAAAAAAAAATCTGTACTTGCAGATACAATAATATTAATGAAATAAAAGGCTACTTAAGACTAATAATCTCACATTTTAAATGTGAAATTGTATTAAGCTTTTAAACATACAAGTTTTTAATAGTAATTACATTAAAGTACGGTATATTTTAGTTTACAAACAAATGCTAGTCAGTATATTTAGCAGTTACACCTTAACCATATTTAGTCAAATTATAAACTTACATAAATTATAAACTAAATTATAAACTTACATAAAGATCCTACTTAAGTGGGTCAAAAAACTCTTTTAAGTTCAACTAACTGCCTTCAATGTACATGCAAACTATAATACAGTTTCATTTAATTGTAAATAACATGCAATGTGTCTGAAAACATTACATTCTGTTCACACTTATGGATATTAATTTAAAGTATATTATTTCTGTAACAAGTAGCCTACTATTTTTTTAAGGTATATACAGTGGTGGCCAATATTGTTAGAACACATGACAGATCTGCAAATATTGACCTTTTTTGCCTCTAAAACATGATTTCATTTCATAATGTTCATGAAACATGCAGATGGTTGCTCTGAGCACAGCAAATATCAGATGAAGTGAGTTGTGAATCGTTTTTACCAAATATTAAAGTTAAAAGTGGATATGTCCACCAAATTTGCTCGATGGGGTTGATGTCCGGATTTTGAGGGGCCAGTCCATCATTTTTAATGTTCCAGCAGATTCCTTCCTTCGTAGGTAGTTCTGGCAATAGTTTGTTTAATGGGTATTGTAATGGCCAATTCAACAAAAACAACTGAAACCTCTTAAATATGCCAAGTGTTCCAATAATTTTGGCCACCACTGTATATATATTCTATAACCGTTTTGTGGACTAAAAAAAAGATACAGTAGCATCTTTTGTGTTCTGCTCATGAAAGAAAGTCATACAGGTTTCAAATTGCATAACTAATAGAAATTGATGTAAGTGCTGATTGTGAGAGAGAGAGGTGTGTGTGCATGTGACACGTGTGTTGTGTGTGAAGATGTCAGGTTTCTCTCTAATTGAGTGTTAGAAATGGAGTAAAGTGACCCGGCATTATGAGGTCATGTGACCTCTAGGCCTCTGGACTTGAGAACATGAGGAGATAATGTTCCGCCCCTGCAGATCACGACCCCTGTTTGACCCCACTACAGCCAGGGCATCTCACACACACACACACACACACACACACACCTGTACCTGGCCACTAGCAGACACTCATCTTTAGATGTAACACATAATCACCAGTCCTCATGTAGAGAAGCCTGAGGCTATGCACTTTCTAAAAAAAAAAAAATGCTTATGCAACAGTCCTCCTGAGCAGAATGAAGGCATGTCTAGTCACATTTTAAACATTTTAACACACAAAAATGGCAAAAAGCAATGCAGTGGTCAAAGACATACAAGTTCTGTCACAAAACTCTAGATGGTGCAGGCCGAGGTTCTAACTCGATGTGATATAATCACATCATCATTCACATGGCGCAGCTGATTGGTTTCTTTTCACATAAGCAGCCAATGAGCTTGCTGCTTAACATTCAAATACTTGACTAGTGCTTACTGTAGCAGTTGCAGTGCACTTCAGAAACCCTCCACCTCCCCAGCTCCACCTGTATAGATCTGCTACAGGGTGATTTCATGTATGCTATATATGGGGTTATTTCATATATGTTATATGTTCAGCAGCAGTACTTCTGCATGCTCACAGCAGCATGTCTGTAGCTGTATTAGCAGGAACAAGTCTCGGTACTTGCTCTGCTGCAGCAACGTAGCAGATCTATTCCGCCAAGACCAAACAAGGAGAAAGACTGAAATAGTATTTTCTTGTAAAACATAATCAAGTGCCACTTATTTGTTTGTAGGCGAGTATGGAAAAAAAATACTATGGCTGTCAATGGGGACCAGAAACTGTTTCTCATACTCACTCGAGACATTAAATGTTCAATGTAAGTCTATGGAATTTCTTCACCTGTTTTATCATCTGAAAGGTGAAAATTATAAGTCTGATTGTTTTGAAGAGAAATAGCAAACTTATCCTCAACAACACAGCTGATTTACCGTAACAATGAAGTCTGCAGGACAAAAAATATGCAGGATGAGCTCATACTATCCCTACGTATGAGCAATAGTATGGCAGTGGTAGCAAACATCGCTAATGCAGACAGATCTAGATCAGGAGTACGAGTCTCCACCAACCGGACTGAATCACAACCAGTGAGTCACAACTAAACTATGCCTGGATTACGACAACGTGACATCAGTTCAATCCAGCGAGTAGGCAAGTGTTTGGTTGACCCTGTTTATGCACTGCTATAATAATCGAGACATCATTCAATGTATACAGCTCACAGTTTATTCAGGACTCAAAAATAGGCCGGCGGGAAAGCCCCGATGTAAGCTGTGGTTAACTGGGGAAATAGCCCATCAGTTTTGTCCTCTGGCCTCTGCTGGTATTGGTAACAGTTTGTTGACAGCTCTCACTCGATGTCATCATGGAGTCAAGGGGGCGGAGAGTGTTGGCTAACGCGCTGATTTACAAACGCTCTAAAAATAACGCGCCTCTTTGTGTGTTTGGGTTAATTTCGTCTATTTCCATTCCTCAATCTGTCGACTCATGGAAAACAGAGATAGGAAGTGGGGAGTGATGCGGCACTTTCTTCCTCCACTCAACTCCACCCTTTCTTGTCTGTCTTTTGATTTGCGCAATACAGGAAACGCAGTCTGTAAGCTTGGTAAGATATCTTTGTGTTTCGTGAGGCACACGTAAGGTATGCACTGTTGACAATGCGGCTGGACAGCATTAAGGGAATAGTTCACCCAAAAATGTACTCACCCTAAAGCCATTCAAGATGAGTTTGTTTCCACATTGTAACAGATTTGTAGAAATTGCATCACTTGCTCACCAATGGATGCTCTGGAGTGAATGGGTGCCGTCAGAATGAAAGTCCAAACAGCTGATAAAAACATCACAATAATCCACACCACTCCAGTATATCACGTAATGAGTTCTTGTGAAGTGAAAAGCTGCATGTTTGTAAAAAAACAAATCCATTATTAAGGTTCTTCTCAAATTAAAATTCACCAACCTATATGTTTAGAACCGTTTTGGACAGTTTTTACTTGTAAAAGGTGCTTGATCTGTGCATATTTCTCTCCTGATTTAGACGAGACTGGAGGAAGCAATATTATGTATTATGGAATAGTATTTTAGTAAGCTAAAAATGTCTTAATGATGGGTTTGTTTCTTACAAACACACACAGCTTTTTGCTTCACAATATGTCAATTGATGTGATGTGGGGGTGTGGATTAATTGTGTATTATTGTGATGTTTTTATCAGCTGTTTGGACTCTCATTCTGACGGCACCCATTCACTGCAGAGGATCCATGGATGAGCAAGAGATATAATGCTACATTTATCCAAATCTGAAACAACTCAAACAAACTCACCTACATCTTGGATGGTCTGATTGTAAGTAATTTTCAGCATATTTTCATTTTTCCTTCACTATGATATTAATGCAATATTAATTAATTTAAAATAATACTAATTTAAGGATTTTAGTAATTTTTTATTGGAAAACAATAGAGAAAAAAATCCATATAGAGAAGGCTACTGGGATCAGAACATGTTGCACGTCAAATTGGAGCCTGTATTGGAGCACCACAGGTCTATAGTATATGACAACCACTAGTAACCACTAAATATATTTGTGACTTCATAGAAACTGTTTTTGAATGACTCAAAGGGCAAATATGTTTTATGGTGTAGTTACAGCATCTACCGGCAGGGGCTAATGCTATTTCCAACAGCTTGCTTTATTGTCACCAAAGGAATAAGAACCGCTTTGACATTGGGCAGACTTTTTAATAGGAAGTGGCTGTATAGTGTGTAATATAATGTCAATTATATAGTTCTAATTCTGAATTCTGAATGATATAGTTCTGAAATCCTGAGTTACTGTGCATCACCGCAACCCCCCAGTTTGAAAGTTTAGTTCAGGGTTTATTTTTGTAGTAAAAATGTGTAGTAACATTCCACAATATTACGGTTTTTACTGTATTTTTGATTAAATAAATACAGCCTTGGTGAACATAAGACACGCCTTTTAAAGTGTGTGTGTGTGTGTGTGTGTGTGTGTATGTGTGTGTTTTGTAAACGGGGCTGAAATAAAGAAATTGTGGTATATCTGGTGTGGGCATTACTGAATCTGAAGTCTGCAATACTGACATGCTTGCAGGAGGTGTCTGTCTGTGTGCATTTGTGAGAAAATATTCAGGAGTTCTTGCTAATGTATACAGAGCTAATGCTAATGTATACAGAGATTTGTCGAAAACGAATAACGGTAGCAATCCACTCCAGCACTGCTGACTCTCATCGTCACTTCTCATCAATCTCCATACAAGAAAGCTGTCAAATGAAAAAGACTAGCTATATTCTGCACTTGCGTAGCATTTTATTACCCAATTATAACATTACACTAAAGAAAACATTTTTTCACTCAGAAACTGCTAGTAAATTTCACAATTAATTCTAACGATTGTTGAATTAAATGTGAAATTAGTAGAAACACTGAAACATACTTTAAACTTTAAAAAAAATAACCTTTTACAGTATAGTCAAGGCTCTTTGAACCTAAAACATTTGTTATTTAGTCTTACATTACCAATTTCCATCATTCAATACATTTAAATATACTTTTAAGAAACCGTTTTTGAATGGCTGTCAAAGAGAAACTAAGTTTTATGGTGTAGTTACAGCATCTACCAGCAGGGGCTAATGCTCTTCCTAACAGCTTGCTTTATTTTCACCGAATGAATAAGAAATAAATGGGAAACCCGCATGCACAGGTCGTGTGTGGCGTGGCAGGTGTTGTTGGACTGTATGGTGAAGCTGCGTCGCACCCTGGTCAAGGAGGTTTTGATTAATGACTGAATCAGTTAGTGGGAGGAAGACTCATGTGGGTCCATTACTACACTGCAGCGCTGCTAATGGCTTCAATTACAGCCCAGTAACCAGTGCTGAGCTCACACATTTCTGTTCAAGTGGACTACGAGGCGGTTTCTCTCCGGAGTCTCGATGAAAGCGCATGTGTCCTGTAGAACTGAGCAAAGGAGGAAAATGGTAATTAATTAGCCAAACGTCCAGTTACAGTTACATATCTCATCTCCGTGGGACTTCTAGGACAGAATCACACTTTTATGACTAGATGTACACATCAAAACTCAATGGTCAAAACATTCATCTGTACTCATGTTAAATGGCACGAGGTGGAGTCAAAATGTTCTTCGGCTTCCTTAACGTGGGCTGTTTCGCCATCGATTTGTAAGTGAGATGCAAAATGCGTGTTCACATTTACTCTAGAACTACAACATGAGGACAGGAGAGCTGTCAATCAATAAATGGGAAAAAAGTAACTTTATTAAAAAGTAAAATTAAAAGTAATGTGTTACTTTCCTAGTTACTTGAAAAAGTAATCTGATTACATAACTCGCGTTACTTGTAATGCGTTACCCCCAACACTATTCAAAACAACAATAGTATACTAAATAAAAATAAACATTAATTTAGCTCTTCTTCACATGTACAGTAAGTAGACTTATTTTTAAACAATTATTATGCCATGACACCTCAAAATGAACAGCTGTGCGTCATTTTAAAATAATAGCACCAAATACTTAAACAGTTCATAATCTTTCAATTCACAACTCGTGTTACAGACTCACAGGTAAAGCATCTGAATGAAAGCAGGGCTCCCACACACTCAATGCTGAGAGAGACAGTAAAAATATCCCTCTCTGAGACAACTACACATGCAACGTGTGTGTGTGTGGGCAGCGTGAGTGAGTGAGTGTGTGTGGGTGGGGGGTTGTTTAGGGAGAGTACAAAGCAGTGGGTTGTACGCCCTGTGTTTGAGTCTGAAGGCCAGCATGTAAACGTGTGTATGACGCCTGGTGCCAGCTGGCAGCTCAGGACGCCGGGCCCTACGTGCCCATTTGCCACCTCCGCTTGGCTTGACCCGTGGCCTGTGAAACCCCTGGCACAGAGACGGCCATTGAGAAGAATACGGGACGCAGAGGAGGCGTGGGGATTCCCCACCAACACACATCTCTCATGCCCACTGCCGCCCGCATGCCACCCATCGCCAATTGTGTAACAACCAGCTGTCACTGTCCTTTGCGTGACCCACGTTTCTCTTCCAACCCACACACACAAACACACAGCCGAGGCCGAACGACAGGCATGAAGCGCACCTCTCCCTGTATGCTTGAAGATCAAAGCCCAGGCTGAAATTGAGTTGAGCTCAGCGTCAGGGGAAATGGAGAATCACCATTAGAGCGCTGTGTGTCGAGCGAAGAGTCGGGGAAGTGGAAAATGATCATTAGATGTCTCCACACCCACAGTCAAATGCTCCAAACCCTCCAATTAGATCAATTAGTCAATGAATGTCAGCAGAACATGAGAGATGGGGACCGGTTACAGGCCACACACAAATCAAACTCACGTTATGTAGACAGGACCACCATATGGACGCAGATGCGCTCGGTTATTAGTGGAGTTTGTTCATGCAAGCTTCACTTTTACTAGTCATTTATTTATATAGCGCTTTATACAATACAGATTGTTCTGAAGCAGCTTCACAGTAATGAACAGTAAAATAGGGTATCCCTTTAGTTTAAGGACCAAATCTCACTATTAAGTAGTTGCTTATTATTACTAGCATATTGGCTGTTTATTAGTATTTATAGAGCACATATTAATGCCTTATTCTACATGACCATATTTTAGATAGCTTAATCCTACCCCATACCTAAACTTAACAACTACCTTACTAACTATTAATAAGCAACAAATTATAGTTTGAGGCAAGAGTTGTAGTAGTTAATAGTTAGTTAATAGTGAGAATTGTACGTTAAAATAAAGTGTGAGGTGGGGGGGTGGGACGCAAGAGGGGGCAGATATCGTTAGTCGTGGAATCCATGGCCCGCTGCAATTTGGAGCGTTGGTCACACTTTATTTTAGGGTCCAATTCTCGCTATTAACAAACTATGAACTACGACTTTTGCTTCAATAAACTCCTAATTTGCTGTTTATTAATAGTTAGTATGGTAGTTGCTAAGTTTATGTACTGTAGAATATGGTCATGCAGAATATGTGCTTTATAAGTACTAATAAACAGGCAATATGTTGATAATAGGCATGTTAATAAGCAACTTAATACTGCGAATTGGTCCCTATACTAAAGTGATACTGGAGAGTTTAGCCAAGCACTGGCCCAGTTCTATGGGGGTGTTAGAGTGTGCTAAATACCCTCAAATGAAAGCAAACGCACCCTTGGTTGAAGATCTGGCAAACTATCCAGTGTGTATTTGTGTTTGCGCTCTGGAGAGCATCAAAAGTTACTATTTACAACATGTTTTTGCAGCGTTGAGCATTGTAGCCAATCACAGACATATGTGTTGATTTCTTGTATGCAATGACCGATTAGAGGTGTGTTAGTTGATCAGAATTCACTCATCACTGAAATCACCAGAGTTTTTGTTTAGTACGGTAATTTAATTCTGGAACCGTGCCTGGCCAAGCCTCCACAGACAGTGCATGTTCAGAGCGAGATCCAGTTCAAGGACCAAAAACGTGTAATCTACTGAGATCGGGCTATATCAACCAGTAATTTAATTTCCAGCACTTTATGACTGGCTTGAATATAGTTCCACAACTGATAGTTTTTTCTTCTTCTTCTTTACATGTTTCATGTTTGGTGTAGATGAGTCCAAAACAGACATTGCATCGGCATTCAAATCAGCAGCAAGAGTCAAAACTAGTCCACAGTTTAGTAAACATTGGCAAGTTATTCTTGATCGTGCTGTATTGACTGCTTTGGTGCGGTGCAATAAGGTAGAACTTTGTTTTGATACTTGTATTCATAAAGACTTTTTGAGAAAGAAATTGTGCATTTGTACGGCATTCAAATCAGCAGCAAGAGTCAAAACTAGTCCACAGTTTAGTAAACATTGGCAACCTCTTTAAGTTATTCTTGATCGTGCTGTATTGACTGCTTTGGTGCGGTGCAATAAGGTAGAACTTTGTTTTGATACTTGTATTCATAAAGACTTTTTGAGAAAGAAATTGTGCATTTGTTTTCTCTAAATGTTAAATGTTGCCCATGTTGGCAGCTAACAGTTGAAATGGGTACTTTAGTCCAAGTTCAAAATATTGGAGAGAGTTGTTTCTCCTGCCCCTCCTCCTCAGAGGATATTGGTTGCCAGATTTAGGACAAGAAACATGAACAAATTCAATTGACAAAAGTAGGCAACAAGCCTCAAATTTTAAGTTAATGAGGTGTTTTAATCCCTGTTTTAATATTCCTCTGGTCATACAGATTTTTAGACAGATGCCGAGGCTTTTTAGGTCAGGTAGAATTTGCAATCTCTGACCCAGTTAGTTTACTGGCTACCATGTCAGCATTACGCTGTATTTTCCACCAACTTGCAACTCAGGGTGTTGAAATACTATTGGTTAAACTGGCAGTGGGCGGAGTCACACAGACTAAAACAAAAACAGACATTCCGACACGGAACGCACACTTCAAAGTAGAATAACTGGCTGTAGCATTGTTTATCAGAGAAACAAGTATGCGAACTTAACATGTTTCCTAAATATCTGCAAACACATTATGGTATTTTTTATGCTTTAGTACTGACAAAACAATTACTTACAGCACCTTTAACCCAGAGTTTATAAATGTACAGTGTGAAACGCCATCTTATTCCATTATACACACGAATAACTGTTATCCCCATGTAAATTATGAGCAGAGAGCTTTTGCTTCATGTTTCACACTGCTCATAATTTACCTGGGGTTAACCATTTAGAATGACGCAGGGTTAACTATATTAAGTTTAAATAATCTGTATGTGTGCTATGAACATGACTCATACCTCAAATCATGTGGCTTGTTTGAGAAGGTGTGATATTTTAAGAAATCAGCTGATATTTTTGCCTAGCAGACGAAACTTAGAAAAACTTTTACTTTCAACTTGTTTAAAGAAGCCACAACTCTTCTGACTTGAGCCAGTAAGGAACTGCCTTCTAGAACAGCCTAGCAACCACCCACGAGTTTAGAACCATTCATATTTTCTGCAAACATCTAGTTAAATATTTTTTTGACATCACACACAAGTCCTTCTACTCAAAAATGATTAATTATATAATCTCTGGTAGATTGCAGACAAAATCAAAGGAGTATTATTATTGTTAGTATGCATTATGGATGAAGAGGGATTGTAATATCTCCTGATTTAACTTTTTAGGGCTGATACAAAAAGACTGTTGCAGCAATTTGATCAGAATACAATAGATCACAGGAAATGACTGGAGGGGTCCGCTGATGACATCATTTTGGCCTGATCAGAGCCAATGAAAAATACTAATGAGAAAATGATTAGGAAATCAAATTAGACATCAAGATAACAATATATGTTTTGGCAAAGTCAGATGTGATTTCAGACGGGATTAGAACAAGAGCTGGACAAAAATCATTATTTGTTTGCGTATTTTAGTTTAAAATAATGTAATACTACAAATTACTTTTAATAAAACATTTTAAAGAGGCCAATGCTTTGAGTCAAGACTCCTCTGTCATATTAAGATGACTTCCAGTCTGCATCATGTCCTGATCCTGTTAGAGATACTGTGTGTAATAAAGGCCAAACGGCCATAAAACAAAATGGCCTAGCAGTTAGCATGTGCACAAACACATGAAGCTTCAGTGCTCATGTGAGCAAAACAAGTTCAATTCCATCTTACAATGTTTACGCTTGCTTTACAAATCATTTTCTGTCCTCTCCACTTTCTCTGCTATAAAAGAAGCAAAAGTCAAACTGAAAACAAGAGTTAATGGAAATAAGCCTTTGGCTTTATTGTGTTTGTCTATCCTCAACACAGTTTATTTATTGATTTTAAATGTCTGATTGTCTTTTTCTTGTACATTTTTGGAAAAAAAAAACCTAATTCAATCCAATTAAATAAAAAAATAATATAAGACAAAACTTTATGAAATTAATTAACTGATTACTGAGCCAATAACAGGGAAACAGAGACATGTCAAGGTTTAGTCATATCCAGAGGACTTTTATTCTTTTCTTTCTCTGCACAGTGAAGGTAAAACACTGAAATCAAAAATCAGACAAAGACAAAAGCTGTAACTGTAACGCTGTATCATAACCACAAGTGACTCTATAAAGATTAAATCAATAAAAGTCATCTCTTACAAGTGAATCTGTGTTTTGCAAATTTCTGTCGATAAACTAGTATTTCTGCTGTGTAATGCTGTCAAATTCAATTTTGAATTTTTTAAATGTTTTAATTTTTATAAGTCTTGAGTTTTTTCCCTAAGTATTGCGAGAAGAAAATGTCTGAAGTATAATTGTTACCCTCAGAATTCATAAATATGAATCTATCTATCTATCTATCTATCTATCTATCTATCTATCTATCTATCTATCTATCTATCTATCTATCTATCTATCTATCTATCATTTCATCCATCCATCCATCTTTCCATCCTTCCATCCATCCATCCATCCATCTTTCCATCTTTCCATCCATCCATCCATCTTTCCATCCTTCCATCCATCTTTCCATCCATCCATCCATCCTTCCATCCATCCATCCATCTATCCATCCATCCATCCATCTATCCATCCATCTTTCCATCCATCTTTCCATCCTTCCATCCATCTTTCCATCCATTCATCCATCCTTCCATCATCTATCCATCCATCTTTCCATCCATCCATCCATCCATCCATCCATCCATCTTTCCATCCATCCATCCATCCATCCATCCATCCGTCCATTCATTCATCCATCCATCCAGCCATCCATCCATCCATCATGGCAGAAGTGGAAGGGCAGGTGTATTGTGCTGGATACACACTGTAACACAGTTCCTAAAGCAGACACACCAAATGCATTTACATTTCCCTGATTAAATTGACTCACTTAAGTCCGATAAGCTTTGGAAACTGTCTTGGCCCTCAAAGATCAAACACTTCCTATAATTCATAAGGCCATCTGTACAGGAAGCCACATAGACAGCTGAAACCTACAGAACCTTTCAGTAGGTACAGAGACCAATGGAAAAGCTTAATTAGCAATAAAGAAAACTAGTTCAAGCAGTGGCTGGTACAAGTACTGAATGTGACAAATAGTGTCATTGGACAAATGCGACTTAATGTAATTTACTGTTTTTGTAGCGAGATGTTTGCTGTCATCAGGATATGGTCATCATGTACCGTATAACAAGAGAAGAATCACTCGATTATGTCAGTCATGAAAGCAGGTCACAGTCTCTGTAAGTATGTGAAGTGTGATTTTTGTTGTTGTTGAGAAAAGCAGTATGATACATATAATAATAATAATAATAATAGTCTGTGATGTGCAGAAATGTAACTGGTAAGAATATATTAGTGTGTGTATTTAGTCTTCAGTATTATTGGCACTTCACCTCTTTTATGCGATCAATCATTCAAATATAAATGTTAAATTACAGGGCAATTACATAAAATATAAATTAGAGGGAAATGTCAATGTCTTGCTCTGCGGTATTTGTCATTTCATGTCGAGATGTCAATTACAAGCTATGCTGTATGGCAAGACCGATATTTTCAGGAAAATCAAAAATAGGTGGTCTCACAGTATGCAAGTGTGTGTGTGTGTGTGTTTTAGACATGTCTTTCAAGTGCTAAAGGGATAGTTCACCCAAAAATCTAAACCTATGTGAACTTTTTTTTTCTTCTGAACACAAAGCAGAAATTTAGCACAATGTTCATGCGGCTACTGTACGTTCCATAAAATTAAGTCATCTGGCTGTCAAGCTCCAAAAAAGCACCATAAAATTCGGACATCATTTTTGTGTATTACTATATAAGTGAAGGTCTGAATGACTTGAGGGTGAGTAAATAACCCCATACTTTTTGGGTGAACTATCACTTTAAAATGCATAACTGTCTGTGTGTGTGTGATTACCCCGTGAGCTGTTCTCCTGTGGGCTGAGGGACAGGCTCTGGCCTTCAGGCTGCTCAAATATAAGGAACTGGTAGCGGTGGAGTCCAGTGCCTTGGGGTGGAGTGGGACGGGTGTATGCTAAAGACAAAGAACAAGCACAAATCCCTTTTAGAGCTCCTACAGAGTATTCATTTAATTGTCACCTACTGGAATCTATTTTCAAATGTTTTATGTCACAGAAAAATAGACTGAAGACTGCTTGTCCACCACATGCTGCAGTAGGGTGTTTTTTGGGTGGTTACTAGAGCACACCCACCCAGCCTCAGATGGCACACCTCTCAGACGTACACCCAAAGTCTGCTCACTGCTCATCTGATGCACACTTCACATTTATTCTGTATACTTTAATCTGATTGGGTGGTTTTACACAACATTAGGGATTAAGGGCAAATAGGCTTTTAATTAATCCACCCACCAGGT
Organism: Sinocyclocheilus grahami; assembly: GCF_001515645.1. Taxonomy (NCBI): domain Eukaryota; kingdom Metazoa; phylum Chordata; class Actinopteri; order Cypriniformes; family Cyprinidae; genus Sinocyclocheilus; species Sinocyclocheilus grahami. The sequence continues at coordinate 1,399,847 of NW_015505644.1, forward strand.
TGATACAACAAGCACTTTTAAATAGGAAATACTTGCAGGATTTGCCAAAGTTTAGAGGCATCACATTTTTTTAAAAATGTTTTTGAAAGAAGTCTATTATGCTTACCAAGATTGCATTTATTTGATCAAAAATACAGTAAAAACAGTTATATTGTGAAATATTATTACAATTCAAAATAACTGGTTTCCATTTGAATATATTTTAAAAATGTATTTTATTCCTGTGATGCAAAGCTGAATTTTCAGCATCATTAATCCAGTCACATGATCCTTCAGAAATCAAAATACGCTGATTTGGAAACATTTCTTTTTTTTTTTTTGTCTTCTCAGGATATTTTGGTGAACAGAAAGTCCAACTTTATTTGAAAAAGAAATATTTTATAACAATGTAAAAGTCTTTACTGTTACTTTTGATACATTCAATGCATCTTTACTGAATAAAAGTTAGTATTCATTTCTTAAAAAAAAAGAAAAAAAGACAGAAATTCTGATCAAAACACATCTGACAACTTTTTTTTCTGCACACACTTTAGAGTTTTAATTATAAATATTGTTTACTTTTATCAGTCTATTATTGTTGAATGATGGATTACTGCTAATCCCGCCCCTAAGTGGTATGCAAACTCAAAACAAACTGTGATTGGTCACTTAATATGTCAGTCAGACGGTCTCTTCTCGTCTGAGTGGGCGGTTCTTGGCCAGAAAGTGCTGCATAGTGGATCTGACTTTTTGCCATCTAGTCAAAGGTCTGGCTACACAATACTAAAAGATCCCAAGTTTAATATTTAAGATCAGAGGTTAGATTAACTCCAAATGTGCATATTTACGCAGAAGAAACTCACCGGATAGTTCAACAGCGCTGACGTCTCCTCTCTGTAGTGCTTCCCCCTGCAGAAAGACACATGAGAGAAACAGAGTGCTTATAAAGTAGACACTGCTGCACATGCACCATTGTCTCATGTTCATTGCTTCTGTAAGAAAACAATGAGAGCCCGGGGACATGTTGTGATTTTCTCCTTCATTCATCACCGAGGGCCACGCAGCTTAACTGCGGCTCAGACCCTCCAGGAGCCTCACCTCACCCGGCTTAAAGGTGTCGATGACGGGATCCGCCATATTTAATATCCTCAGACAAAGCCAATTCCCAGGCAAATTAAGTGAGTGATTGGATCTCAGAATAGCAAATTCCCATATTATTAATTGTATATTAAGTTTTCCGTTGCCTAGGAACAGAGATTCACACTGTGCTTTCTATGAGTTGAGTTTTTTCTCCTCCCCCAAAGGGCTCTCCTATATTTGTCCTGTTTAAACCCATATCCTCAAGCCGCGCAGTTTTCACTGTAAATAGCCCACTGGAATGTTTGCCTAATGGATCTGATTCCTCTGTGCCGAGGCTGTAGATTACAGTAGTTTAGACCGCTATGCTTCCGATAGAAGCTATAAAAGCTATAAAAAGATGGAAAGCACAATGGAATATACTGAGAATGTGCTCAAAACCTATTTTAAATGGGAAGTCCCCGCTGATAAATGCCTAGCATGGTTTGTCAGAGTGTCAGCAGTCTGTTATTGTCAATCAAGCAGACCCTGTCATTGAAACGCACTGCTCTCTATCGCCCCCTCCAGGATTATGGAGGAACTGCAGAGACAGGGCTCGCCTTTTACTTCAGGCGGGTCAGGGATGCCATAAATTGGGCGTAACACTGTGCTTTTCTGCTGTCATTTCACATCGTAATTCATTAATGTGGGCCAATTAATTAAACATTATGAAATAGTATTTTTTTTAAAAAGCAAACATAACATTTTAGGTGCTTCAGGTGTCTCATGTGAATAACACAGTAAAAGATTAGTCAAAAATATAAAAAACTCTTTAAAACTTTATTTAACAAAGTTTGGCTCATTAAGATTTAATGTCAATGCAATTTACTTCTGTATTTTGACATTTACATGTAAAAAAAAAAAACAGAAAAATTAGGATATACTAGATTTGATCAACGGACTGGATGGTAAAGTGGTGTCTACATGACAGGTAATTCAAGGTTTACTCATAAGCAGAGTAAGCTATTATAGTTTGATCAAAGATTATGAACACTTCTTTCCCTGCATGCTGCAATAACATGCACTAATGATTCATGCACAGTGAGACCAGACATGTGTTTTGATAAAGTAAACCGCATCAATTTTTATATTATGTTGACTTTAAATATCTCTTACGAGAAAAACTTGGCCAAGAAAAGCAGCAAATAGAATATCATAAAAATACTTACATAAATATATAAAATTACATCACATAATTATAGAGTCCACAAATGAACCGAGAGCAATTACATCTCGAGCTTTAAGGATAAGTATGACAGATGTAGTGCAAACCAGGGTTATTACAGGTAACTAGAAAAAAAAGTTAACTGAAAATAAAATACATATATATATTTATTATAATTATATTTATATATAAAATATATGTATAAAAACAACTTTGAGAATTCTTATTTTGTTACTAGAAATAAAAATAAATAAATGTTAACTAAATGTGAAAATAAAATGCACGCACACACACACACACACACACACACACACAGGTTTGTTTTTACGGTTTATGGGGACTCTCCATAGGTGTAATGGTTTTTATACTGTACAGACCGTATATTCTATTGCCCTACACCAACCCTACCCCTAAACCTACCCCTTACAGGAGACTTTCTGCAGTTTTAGATTAAAAAAAAACTCATTCTGAATTATTTATAAGCCTTTTGAATTACGGGGACACTGAAAATGTCCTCATAAATCACCTATGTCATACCCATGTTATTATACAAATTTGTGTCCTCATAAACCACATAAACATGCACACACACACACACACACAATTAAAAAATATATATATCTTTTTTTTCATTTAGATTAACTTTTGTACTAAAATAACACAAACTAAAATACAAATGTATAAACTATACAGGCAATAAAAACAATACAAAAATGAATGGAGATCAAAAATAAAAAAAATGTAGAAATAAAAATGACAAAAAACAAGCAAAAAATTACTAAACCTTAAAATGAAAATCTAAAAATAAAGACTAATTCTAGTAATAATAAAATAATACTGTATAATAATAATAATTATATGTCGGTACTGAAGTAGCACTGATACATACGCTTATACTACATCTAACTACATCTGAACATAAATATGAGTTGTATATATATTGCATCTAGTTATGAATGCAAATGAAGGTCACTATGCAGCACGTGTAAGGTGACATGCTGCATAGTGACCTTCAGGAAATGAGACATGGTGTGAAAACAGCGTCAAAGACAATGAACTTCACAAAGTCACTTTGCTTCATTTGCAACAATTAGATTCAAAGCAAGAAGCGGCTTTATTTAGAAATCCCGAAGAGTATCGCTGCCTCGTGTTCTTGAGCGCCGTCGTCATGGCAACAGGTCATCAACAGTGCTGGGAGGATGAAGCGCTCGTTTTGCTTTCCCACTTGATCTGCTTCAAATATTCTCACTCGCCCCATTACAGAAAATCAGCGCTCCTTTGTGCTGATATATTTTGGGCAGAGTGATAATCACACTTCGCAAATAAGCATAGAATTATTAAACATCAGTGAACTGATGGGCATATTGCACACAGATGGCAAAATACTACATTACTAGCACGTAGAGCCATTTTAGGATGCCAAACATCATTAAAAACCTGTTGCATTATAACGCTCGAAGAGCACAATCTCTGGGGATGTTTGAGACTCTGAAATGGGACCCAGAATGTGCTTGAGCCTCACACCAGTGCAGTGGGAGGGAAAAGAGTCAGACCTATTTTTCATGACATTTACACCTGGAGGACCAGCATGCACTGAGAGACGCGATGTAGGAGGAACTGCAAATGCAGACAAGTTTATTGAGGAATTCAGATCAACTCTACTGTCAATTTTCATCAAATGTTGAGAGCTTAGATTGGACTTTTCTTCAACAAAATATGACAAACTTGAATGCTCCAAGGACTAGACAGGATAAAAATTCTGTCATTTGAGCACCCACGTCATTACAAACATATATGAATCTTTTTCTTGTGAGAAACCGAACAAGTGAATATTTGAAGAATGTCCTAGCTGCTTTTTTCCATGAGAACAAAAATGCAGCATGTAAGTATCCAAAAAGTGGTCCATTTGACATACAGTACTGATATTTCAAGATAGTCAAATCACTTTTGGTGCTTTTTTTGTTTTTGTATCATTTCAGACCACTTCAGTCCCCATTCACTTTCATTATATAGAAATCAACAACCAGAACATTCGTACATTTTTTTTCATTTTGTGTTCCAGAGAAAAAGTAAGTCATACAGGTTTGCGAGTATGCAGACGAACGAATTATGACAATTATGCAATTTATTTATTTCAAGACAAGACACTAGAGGTGAATATAGACTACAGAAATCATCATACTTCCGCGGATGATTAATCACAGTACATTAAGACATATTACAAGTTTTCTGAGATGTTATCCTTAATCATGCAAATGAGGCATTGTCTAATTAAACACAAAATAATTTGCATAATTTGAATATTAGATAAAGCCATGTTCAAACTTCTTGTTTCATTCTGTTGACATATTAAAGGTTTTTTACACAGGGGATTTTGGATAACTTTTAATAATGATTTCTAACTTTTTTTATCACTCCACAAATCAGAAAATATGGTCATAGAAAATACATTTTCAGCACACACACACACACAGAGAGAGAGAGACACACACACACACACACAGAGAGCGAGAGAGAGAGAGACACACACACACACACAGAGACAGAGAGAGACACACACACACACACACACACACACACAGAGACACACACACACACACACACACACACACCCTGTTTTATGTATGTACATATATAATCATTTTGAGAAAATGGTCTCTAAAGATTTGTACTGTAACTGAAACCTAAAGATGCAAATAGGTAAAGTGTAATAAAACAAACACCTTGTATGTGTATTTTGAAGGTTTTCTTTCCGGTTGTCAGAAAACAGACAAGTTATGAATAAGCAAAATAGGCCAAAATCTGTGCATGAAAAAACAAAGGTTTCGCATGTATTGTCTTACTTTTAAAGTATTGATACACGGGGGAAGATTCAATTAATAGGATACACATTTGATCTGGAATGAAACTATAATGTGAATCCAGTGGCAGTGTGTGAATGTTTCAAATAAAAGCCATTCATACAGAGAAGAGTTGACGCAGAGAACACAAGATAACACCCCTACACAAACACGAGCGTAAACGCATCCTCAAAATAACAGTGATTCTGAATCCAAATAACAGCCATTCTGAACAAAGCTGATGACTTAACAAATCGGTAAACAGCGGCTCTACTTCAGTCAGTAAGGGTTTTTCAGAGTCACGTGGCCATCTTTGAGGGCTCTTACAATTCTCCACAGCTAAGCAACACAAAAGCACATCACCAGTTTGTGAACAAAAAGGGTTATGCACACACATATTCAACGAGCAGCGGGGCACTGGGGCAGCCGTCTTACTCCCGATCCTCTGTTCTGCCTTCACTGTGGCTAGCATGTGGTTCACAGGTTGTAAACCCGGTTGAGGAGAGGGTTTTTATTCAAACGGTGAGGGCAACAGTCAGTGGCATTAAATCCATGTTCTGAAAGTCTGATATTGCCACAGTGGCCTCTATTCATTCCTGCTGGCGCGGTTCAGTGGCGGAAGGTTTTTTTTTTTCAATATCACTGGCTTCAGTTACACTTTCAGTTGAACAAAGGAAATATTCACTGTTTCTCAGAATGAACTGAGACAACATCTCACAAAGCATTGAAATGAAAGCAACCAGATTGATCGTGCATCTGATCAGATCTCAGCCTCATCTCCATCCATCATGTATGCAGCTCACATCTAAAGCAAGAAATGCCTTTAAAGATAACGGGAATAAACACTCCAGTGCTGGTTTTCTTATGAGAATGATGCTTTGTGCAGCTTATCAGCCTTAAAGTTTATGGTAGGCTCATTGATACATGAATTTCTGGTGCAGAATACATTTATTATGATATGATATGATAATTTGTATACAGAACTTATACTGATCCTTATATAAATCAATTAAATGAATTAATATTGATTATTTGCATTAGTATTAATACATATTTATTCATAGTTGTATTCATTTTTTAGTTTTTGTTTCGCAAATTCTATTTCTGATTTACGTTCATTTATGTCCTGAGATTTTTAGATTTTATTTTCTGTCATTCTTTTATTCCTCTATACGTGTGAAGACTCAAAAAAGCATCGCAAGTGTTTCATGCAGCTGTGTGTGACAAATAAAATGTGGAATCTGAAAATGATATTTAATGAATATAATTATAAATATATATTTTACTAGATTTACAGATCAAAACAGCATGTAAGCATTGTAATAAATTGCAAATAACAAACCATTTTAAAATAAATTGTTGTTGGTAATAATATTAATATTATTTATTTTTACATATTCATTACACTGAAGTTTTATAACAGATTTAATGTTACAGATCAATACAGTCTCCGAGCATCATAATAAACAGTTTTACAATTATTATTTTTAGGTTAATAATCATAATAATTGTATTATTACTTTACATATTTTGAAGAAACTATGAAAGATTCTTGCCCTATCGTTCATAAAACATCCACAATCATTTAAAACTATAAACATACTAATCACACCTTACCTTGTGAGTTACATAGCACAGTTTATTCATTAGTGTTAGCGAATTGTTCAGCACCTCTAGTGTTAAACTGCCACTCAAGATTTTTGGCACTGAGATCTAGCAGGTCCTACAGGAAATTCAAATTCACAAGATGCTGCTCTAAAACACAAGGCAACGCACCCACCAGATCTCAGGGGGGTTTGGAGATTCATTATGCCTCGGCCTCAGCAAGCTGGAGCCTCTAAATGACCGTTTTTCTAGGATCTCTAACAAACTTGCCGTAACTGTAAACTTGTCCAGTATTCTGTTCCAATCTGTTCTACTGAACACCAAGTTCCTCAAAACCTTTCCCTCATGCAGGGTTACTGGAGGAACAGTTCAGAGCTTGAGTGAACTGCTCCTTTTGAAGGGTGCGAGAGGTTCTCCAGTGGTTCTGGGCTGCTGTGAGAATGACACTTGAACTTAAAGCTACTGTTGGGGAGGAGAATGATCTTGTAATCAATGACTGCTTGTGCAAAGTGCACATTGACAGAAAACAAGAAATCAGCAGTCTTTTCATATGCACCGAGTTTCAGTCTTCAGTAACTCTAAATCTGTTCCTATTCTCGGTCTCGTCCCGATTCAGCTCAGAAATCACACCTGCTGAAACCAGCTAGCTAACCATTTCTGGACGTGTTTTGCATAATGAATGTTAGCCTGTTTGACTAATTACTTAATAATTGCTTGTGTTACGATCCAGCAGGCAGATGAGTGAGATGTAATCTGGCACTACTGTGATCAGAAAGCACTAGATGCTGGAAAATGTTCAAGAGATAACAGCTGTTTAAGAGCACATTGCTGTACATAAAGTTACACAGACAGCAAGCGTTTCTCTGAACTGTTTTCCACTATCAATTCAGGAACAAAGCAGCTCCCTGAGACTGATGTTGAAGTTGACTAATATTGTTGATATGCTGCTTGTGTGTTTCCTCATGCACTTAGCTTGGATATGTATTTTATACCAGGGCCATAGGCTGGCCTGGTATAAAATATATTGACGAGATGATGCTTCATTTGTCTTATTAGTGTGCTCAGTACATCCCTCTATCACATTCCCTCTTTCAATTGTAAAAATATTCATGTCTCATTTTACCCTAAAACCATTAGTAGAGAAAAAGAAAGAAAGAAAAAAAGCCTATTTAAGAGATTTGTCAACAATTCCCTGTAGATTCTCATTACTGTTAACAGTACAGTATTTTTTTTTACAGTAATTACAGTATTTTTACGGCAATTTCTTACATTCCGTACATTTTAGAAACATCACAGTGTAAGAATAATTTAGAATAGAAATAAATATAATAAAATAAATTCTTAAATACTGTTAATATTATTTTTAACAACATTATGATTATACATTATACATATCTTTATAATAATTCACTTTAATATTTCATATTTAAATAGTTAAAAAACGCAATTCAATTCTAAAGGTAATACATGTAATCTGTAATAAATATTGGTAACACTTCATCACAGTAATAACTATAAAATAAGCATAATTACATGCACCAAACCCTATAACAAGTACATGTAGTTAATTAATATTACTCAGTATGTAAATGTATAATCACACAGTAACAAGGACACCTTAAAATAAGTGTAACCTACATATATTTTATTTTATTATATTACATTGTATTATATTATATTATAAACTACCTTAGTTTAAAGTCTTTTAAAAAAAATTGAGATGCTTAAATGTGTATAAAGTGATTATATTGTGACCTCTGTTCACAAGAGTGCAAATCTGCACTTACTTTATAACTTGTCTTACAACTTTTATGATTCCTAAAACACTTGAAAGCACTGTTGAAACTTTCTTTATGAAAGCACAGGATTAAAGCTGATTCTGAACATGTTTTTTTTAAATCCCCTAAACTTTTTGTTTGTACTTACTTGTGGGATTTTAAGCTTTAACTAGACTTAGACCCCACCAACCCCCCGTAATTCACAATTAGGGCTCTATCATACACCCGGCGCAATGTGGCGCAAGTACTTTATAACTTGTCTTACAACTTTTATGATTCCTAAAACACTTGAAAGCACTGTTGAAACTTTCTTTATGAAAGCACAGGATTAAAGCTGATTCTGAACATGTTTTTTTTAAATCCCCTAAACTTTTTGTTTGTACTTACTTGTGGGATTTTAAGCTTTAACTAGACTTAGACCCCACCAACCCCCCGTAATTTACAATTAGGGCTCTATCATACACCCGGCGCAATGTGGCGCAAGTCGTGGCGCAAGTGTTTTTGCTAGTTTCAGCCCGACGCAGTTCTCATTTTTCCATCCTGCGCCGAGTTGTTTAAATAGCAAATGCATTTGCGCCCATTTGTGCGCCCATGGGCATGCTGGTCTAAAAAAGAGGTGTGTTCAAGCGCATTGTTGGCGCGTTGCTATTTTGAGGAACTGAAAATAGATTGCGCCATAGACCAACTCAAACCTGGTCAAAAGTCTGGTGCAATATTTTTTCTTTGTTATTTAAAGAGCGCGTTAGTAATATGCGCCTATAGGTGGGTGCACAACGCGCGTACACTTTGCTTATTACACACATAGGGACGCGCAGCAGCACACAAACATTTTTAAAAATTAAAAATGACATTCCGCCATGTAAATAGCGACCCCGCCATGCCGCGAGCGCAACTGGCTCTTAAAGGGCATGGGAGATGAGACTCGGATTGGTTTATTGCATGTTATGCCCAAAAAACTCCCCTTACTCTTTAAGAGAATAGGCACAACCCGTTTAGACCATGCGCCCGTGCGCGCCGACTATTTTCCCGTCATTAAACTAGCAAAAGTGGATTCGGACACGCCTTAAGTACACCTGCGCTGTAGACCATGCGCTTAGATCGTTAAAATAGGGCCCTTAAAGCGTTTCATTTTTGTTGCTCATAAAACAGACTTCATTTTCACTGAGCAAAACATAATTTCTTATTTCTTTTTTTTTTTAGTTTTAGGGGTGAAATATGACCCGGACATGTTCTCGACAGGTTTGGTGCGATTCACCCGAGAACAGCGAGTCTCCTGTTCAGTTCTTGACCAGCGAGAGAGAAGAGGTCCTGCTGGGGCAACAGCGTAACAGACGGGAGAGAGAGACGGAGAGAGAGAGAGAATGGCAGATGGTGTTCACAGCTCTATTTCTGATCCTGGACCTTCACCATGAGCCCGCTCCCCTCCCCCTCGCGTCCTCACACTCCCTCTCTCTCTCTCTCTCTCCAAATCCAGCCCTTCCTCTTCCTAAACGCCCCGCTCTCCCTCACTCGTGCCTACAAACCCTCTGACATTTTCTTATCTCCTTTTGACTCTCGTTTTCTTGTCATTGTGCCTCAACATTTAATCTATTCCAAAGAGCCGCCATTCTCCCATTCATCCGGATTTAACGTTTGGCTTTTGTTGTAGAGTCACTCTTAGATGTAGGTCATGTGATTAAATTACATAATCCCAGCGCATGCTGTTAGAATATGCTTTCTGGCATGCGTTTAATTCCGTTCTTAAAAGGTTAGCGGCATCGCAGCGTTGTGCTGGTAAATAGCTTACATCTCCTTTTTGTTGGGTTTATTAGAGGATTATCTGGCTTTTGTCAAAGATGTTATCTTGGCAAGAAAACTGTTCCAGTGCGATGCCTTCCAAAGTCTGCGTGCTTTAAATCGTTATATTTTCAATGCGGTTGTATTAAACAAAGGCTGAACCCAGAGTGGTAATTGAAATGAGTGCCGTTTCGGGCCCAAGTGCGCGCTGTGAAAGTTCACTGTGATCTTATGCTCCACTAACTCTCCGCGTCTCTAAATGAACTCACCCGGTGTCTTCATCCACTCGCAAACCGACCACGCGACCTCCCGAACCCAGACCGCAACAGTTACCATAGCGATATTCATTACCGCCATTACCTCATTACTCACCTCACTGGCCTTATAAATTACAACTCTTAAATCCATTCGAGCACATTTATTTAGCAGATTTCATTCAGTTAGATTTTAAAGGCAGATGAAGAATTCACTGGGCAAAACTGGTGGGCAATTTAAAAGAATTTTAAACATTTTCAAAGTGTAAACAAGGGATGGTTCACCAAAAAAATGACAATTCTGTCATCATTTAGTCACCCGCATGTCATTCTAAACCTGTATGACTTTCTTTTTTTCTGTGGAACACAAAAGATTATATTTTGAAGAATGTTGAGAACCAAATAGTTTTGGTTACTATAGACTTCCACATGGACAAAAAATAAAATGGAACTCAATGGGAACCAAAACTCTTTGGTTACCAACATTCTTCAAAATATCTTCTTTTGAAATTCATAGAGTTTTGGATGACTTGAGAGTGAGTAAATGTGGGTAAACTATCCCTTTAAGGATTTCTTCCTTGTGTTCTTTTCAGCCCTAATATAGTGGCCTGCTTTCTAATAGATTTTTTTTTAAGTAATTAATTCCTGCGATGTAAAGCTGCATTTTCAGCATCATTCCTCCAGTCTTCAGTGTCACATGATCCTTCAGAAATCATTCTAATATGCTGGTTTGATGCTCAAAAAGCATTTCTTCTTGCATTTATCAATGTTGAAAACAGTTGTGCTGCTTCATATTTTTGTGGAAACTGTGGCACGTTTTCCCCCAGGATTCTTTGATGAACAGAATGTTCAAAACAACAGCATTTACTTGAAATATAATTCTTTGTCTATCTAGTGATGTTTCTCTTTTGATCCATTTATTGTGGTTTTGCTGAGTATTAGTATCTAGTTTAATTTTTTATTTTCAAAACAACAAAAAACCCAATAAAACCACAAAAATAAAAAAGTATGAAAAGGTATAATTTATTGTAACTGTGTCATGGTACACGTTTATTCATACCGAAAATTTTGGTACGCATTTGTATTGAACAAATACAGCATTGTTTTAACCACTGCATGAGTGGAACTTCATTGGAAACTTCCAGTTGTATATATTGTTACTTTTAACAAGAAACAAAGTCTCATCTTTCAAATTATGTCAGTTTTTTTTTCTCAGGAAATTCAAACAATAAATGCCATTTTGACGCTCGCTTCAGTTTAAAGGTCACCGTGGAGCGCGATTGAGCGTGATCATCCCTTCCTCTTTACTCCTAGTTTTAACACAAAATAAGCATGAATGAACATCTCATGCCTCATGTAATCACTCAATCAGTGTTTCAAATGCAGAAAGATGTCAATTAAACAGCTTGTAAACAAAATGTCACGTAGCATTTTATTTACCTCAGCAAGTCATCAGTGTCCACAGCTCGTTAGTTCACTAGAGAAATTAAATCTAGAGAAGAGCATTTTGCAAAGTATTAGACTAGATACTCATTATATTTCGCTTTACCTGTTAGTGATGTCAATTATTTAATCTTATACCTTATAGTAATGTAAAAGGTCTCCTTATAGTTTAGAGCATAGGCTAGATTTTTATACCTAGGAGAATTTTAATCATAATACAATTTATTTAAAGAAAGAGCAATGTGTTTAGTAAACCACTGATTAATAAAACAAAGCAATTTTATGTTTAGTTTTCTTTCTTCTCACTGCTGTACCGAAACTTTGCCAAACCGTGGTATGTTTGATTCATTTTTTTTTCATCACAATAAATGTGTCACGAATCTGGTTCGTTACATTGACTCTCACACTACACAAACTGTTTCATGTCACCCCGGACTACATTTCCCATCATCCCTTGCACTGATTACACACAGCTGCAACCAATCAAACACCCTACATAAGCCATGGACTTCCTCTTCCTCACTGCCGAGTATTGTTTGCGTTTATCGCTCTCCTAGTGGTAGCACTTTACGGAGCCAGTTTCCTATCTGAAGGTTTGTCTAGTTTCTAGTTCTAATCTCAGTTCATAGTTTAGTCAAGTCTTGTCTTGTGATTGCCCGTTACCTGATTATCTGCCTGTCTTGGATTTATCTCGTCTTGTCATTTGGACTATGTTTGCACCTTGCCTGGACTACTGCTCGTGTTATCGGATTACCCCTCTTGTTAAGCCCTCTGGATAATGTTCGCCGTTGATCGACCTACGCCTGTTTATTGGATCACTCTTCTGTCTTGCCCTCTAAATACCTGTTTGCCATTGTCAGAACCTTGCCTGTTTCATGACCATGTTTAAGAATAAAGCTTTGCATATGGATCCATACGCCTCTCGTCTCGTTTGCCCCGCCACAAAATTACTTTTATACTTTTAATTTTTTTAAATTGTCCAAAGTCACCAACAAATATATGGGCATATTATTAATATAAATAGTAGAGAGGGTATAGGAAATGATAATGGAGAAAACGTGAGGACTGCATAAGAACCACAGCTTGACAACATTCATTTTATAGTGAAAATAACTAAAAATGAACTAAAAATACTTAAAATAAATAAAAATGAAGTAGAATTAAATATAATTTATTGTTAATTAAATTAAAATAACTATTTATCAAATTAATGATTAGTCAGAGCTGCAGCCTAGTGTGTATGCACATGCTCAGAGTCTGCCCCAATAGTTAATTATAGTAAAGCATAAAGGAAATTCTCAACAAACCACTTAAGCCAATGTACTGTATCAGTGATCGGCGGCGTCTACTTGAGGGAGTCTTTGCTCCATTGACCCTCAGCTAAATTAATTCACCAAACAAGTCATTCAGAGGGTTAATAAAGGCCAGATAAAAGTCAATTAGTGCGGTTAATAAGATGAGTTTGCTAATACAAACCGTCCTTTTTATGACGTGAGCTTTTTAAGTGAGAACACCAAGCACTGGACTGCTTGACACTTCCCAAAACCCACACACATCTCTGCAGGCCAGGCTTGAGTGAGTCTCGTTATTAACCCAAAAGGTACTTTATTACTCACACCACTAGCTAAAGAAACAATCACCCATGACCCATTTGAGCAAGATTAAGTTTAATCTAAATGCCAAAACATTACCTAACTGAAGGAGGCAGGATATGCTTGGACTCTTTTCGGGATCCTGAGCAATAAGAACACTGAGAACCAGTTACTGGTAAAGAAGCCAATTAGGTGGGGGAGGATTATGACTGTGAAAATTCAATAAATGCTAATTAGGCTCTCTTGAAGCCTCACCAGCCTCGATCTCTTCATCTCAAGTGCTAGTTATATTACAAAATATATATGAACACTGCTACAAAATAAATGGTTGTTGCACACTTGTATACTGTAACTCCAAATCTACTGCATAAATATAATGAAAATGTTCCTGACACTTGCTTAAGATGAAGTGAGTTTTAAAGGTATGATATATAGTTGCATATGAGACTGTGAAGAAGTCAAGGGGTTTTAGAAAGATGTGAAAGAAATGATAGAGATCATCCTTGATGTTAATATTCAGTTGTTCAATTGACACCTTTAGGCCGTGTGCCCACCAAAGCGTTTTTCCCGAGGCTAGCGTATTTTTTAAATTGTTTTTTTTTTCAATGGGAGCCCCATGTTTTTTAAAACGCTAGTAGTGTGAAAAAGTTGTTGTTTTTTTCTTCTTCTCAGTGCCGAGAGTTGAAGAATGTTCAACTTTGGGTAAAATGCAACGCTCATCACTGTTACTTTTTAGTCAGCTAACCAATCACAGTTGAGGAGGGGCGGGACTAAAACCACACCAACCGACCGTCACACCCTGCTTGTACTACAAATGAACAACAATGGAAAAGACAATATTGCTTGTCTCCAAGTATTCATGTCTTCACCAAAAGAAATTCCTGGACTACCACAATATTGTTATGGAAAATAATGCTTGGAGAACATTTCATTCGCGATGCGTCTGCCATATTCCGTATCATAGCATCCAAAGCGTCTCGACTAAAACAGTACAGTTTTTATACTGTATTTTCAATCCCCTTACCCTAAATCTACATGTGAGGTGTACATTCTGCATTTTTAATAAAACATTGTTTAGTATGTTTTTAAAACAATTTTAATTATGAGGACTGATGAAATGTCCTCATAAAACACGTTTATGTTGTTATACCAGTGTAGTACCCATGTCATTATACAAATTTGTGTCCTCATAAATCACATTTTTAATTATACACATTCTTGGTTTTGAAGAATGATCCTTGATGTTAATATTCTGTTGTCACTTTACTTTTTAATTTCATTTAAATCCTAAGGAGATCCTAAGGAGATCAAGTTAAAAAAAAGAATGAATTGCAGGCAAAATGACTTAGTACTTCAAATTGGAAATGTATACCAAATATACAGGATGTTTGTTGAAAGAAATGCTATCAATGGAAAAGATACTTAGATTTTGAGGGATAAATATATGATTTTTGAGAAAATTTGCGACCTTTCAAATTGTTCTTAAACCATGCTAACAGCAGACTAAGGGGCTTTTCACATAAAATGTGTTTTTGCATTCCACCACGCTAGGTTTCTATTGTTATTTCCAATGTAAACACACACTAGATGGGCATATTTTACCAAAAGGTCCCCGAAGGTTCCCAAACTCCAACTGTTTCTTCCTCAAAATATAAGTTACTGTATTGTGAAAGTGAAAGTGACGTGACATGTGGCCAAGTATGGTGACCCATACTCGGAATTAGTGCTCTGCATTTATCCCATCCAAAGTGCGCACACACACACAGTGAACACACACCCGGAGCAGTGGGCAGCCGTTTATGCTGCAGCGCCCGGGGAGCAGTTGGGGTTCGGTGCCTTGCTCAAGGGCACCTCGGTCGTGGTATTGAAGGTGGAAGAGAGCGCTGTACATTCACTCCCCCCACCTACAATCCCTGCCGGTACGAGACTCGAACCTGCAACCTTGGGTTACGAGTCCGACTCGCTATCCATTAGGCCACGACTTCCCCCATATATATTCCAATGAGATATTAGTTCCCATTTCTTTCAGCCAATGACTCAAGCCATAGCTCAAGTTAAAAAAAATTTCAACTTCTAAAAAAAAAACTTTGCGTCTTTCCCCCATTCCACTGCCAACGTCTCACATTTTTAACCGCAACAAATTATTTCTGTCACATGGAAATGCACGTGTTCAAATGTGAGGTTAAAATGTAATGCAAAACAATGGAGAACACATTGCAAAATATATATCCGCACTTATGTAATCATGTTCTAAGCCGCCCCTTCTCATTCTGTCTTGAAGTTGTTATCCGTGAATTGTTTCATGGCTGCAGGAGAGACAGCAAAATGATTGTGCTGATGAGGGAAGCCCCCGGTCCGAGTTCCCGGTAACCCTGTGGAGAGTGGGCAGAGTTGGGGGCGACTGATGCCTGACTCATTTGGAGGGAATCCTGGAACACGGCGACTGCCCACTCCAGCACACCCCCGGCTTCATCAGCAAACAAACACACACACACAGCGAACCCACACGCCTGCAACACACTATCCTTCACACACACACACACACACGCTGGCATTTCATCCCCTAGGCAGCAGGGGAAACCCTGAGTGTGTGTGTGTGTGTGTGTGTGTGTGTGTGTGTGTGTGTGAGTCATACCTGCACAGACGATAAGAGAGATACAGTGAAGATGAGAGTGCAGTGGAGTGACACATTTGCTGACGCCAACGTCTCACATTTTTAACCGCAACAAATTATTTCTGTCACATGGAAATGCACGTGTTCAAATGTGAGGTTAAAATGTAATGCAAAACAATGGAGAACACATTGCAAAATATATATCCGCACTTATGTAATCATGTTCTAAGCCGCCCCTTCTCATTCTGTCTTGAAGTTGTTATCCGTGAATTGTTTCATGGCTGCAGGAGAGACAGCAAAATGATTGTGCTGATGAGGGAAGCCCCCGGTCCGAGTTCCCGGTAACCCTGTGGAGAGTGGGCAGAGTTGGGGGCGACTGATGCCTGACTCATTTGGAGGGAATCCTGGAACACGGCGACTGCCCACTCCAGCACACCCCCGGCTTCATCAGCAAACAAACACACACACACAGCGAACCCACACGCCTGCAACACACTATCCTTCACACACACACACACACACACACGCTGGCATTTCATCCCCTAGGCAGCAGGGGAAACCCTGAGTGTGTGTGTGTGTGTGTGTGTGTGTGTGTGTGTGTGTGTGTGTGTGTGAGTCATACCTGCACAGACGATAAGAGAGATACAGTGAAGATGAGAGTGCAGTGGAGTGACACCGATAAGCATTTGCTGACTAACAGGAAGAGAGAGAGGCACATGAGCTCTGATTGGTGGAGGAGGCGTTAAAATTGGGATATGCTTAACTGACAAATTATCATAGCTTCTTTCTTTCTTTTAAAATGACAACAAAGTTATGCTACCATTGCAATATTTACCATAAACATTAAATGAAATATGAAATGAGAATTCACCTTATTTGTTTTTTTTAAATGCATGTTATCTTATTGTGACTAATTAATCAAATACATTTTTCACCCTCTTAATTTTTAATCAGAAAGTTGCATTTTAAAACTTGTTTTTAAAAATGTGTGTGCCCTTTCTTACAATTAACTGAAAGCTCTTATTCACATCTTCCTCCATCCAATCAACAACCAGTGGTTTGGACCAAGACCCTGTCCTACATTGGGCTTATGTTGAGGTAATTTTCATTTTTGGGTGAACTATCCCTTTACAGTAATATATACAGTAATCAAGTAAAAGCAGTATAATTACTTACGTTACGTTACGCCTACGTCATCTGCTGGAACACCACTCGAGATTACAGATTATAAAGTTTTAAATATGGATATTTTTCTTACACAAATGCATCGATTCATTTCAGAAGGCTCTGAACGGCTCTTAACTCCCCAGAGTTTATGATGGATGGATGCATTTTTTTTGGCCTTCAAAATATCAACACCCATTCACTGCCATTACACAGCTTGGAAGAGCCAGGACATTTTTTTCTCCAATTGCATTTGTCTGAAAGAAGAAAGTCATATACACCTAGGATGGCTTGAGGGTGAGTAAATCATGATGTAAATTTTATTTTTGGGTGAACTATCCCTTTACAGTAATATATACAGTAATCAAGTAAAAACAGTATAATTAATTAGTATTTAACACCACTGCCTGATGGGACACACTATATCATAGTAAAATTCTTAACAGACATTTATTTACACATTTTTGTTTTACTACTTTATAATACTTTGCACTTTAAAATAAACTTCAAAACATCTGGTACTGTCCCATCTGCCCCTAACAGATGACACAATTTAATTGTGGTGCTTCTAATTAAGAGATAAAACGTAGTTTTACATAACACAAATACTCATCTATGTACATTTTACTACCGAATCATACGTAATATCTGATTCATTTAACTTACACTGGAAAGCTTTCTTGAAATCTTGCAATTTTAATGGATGTTTGAACACGATGAATGATGGGATACGTTCAGCCTTAAATGGTGTTCTGATGCGGTAGTGCGGACTTGATGTGCATTTAGTATTTTTTAGACCTGGGAGAGTCTTGCACATTTACTTCTGTCACATGCACACACTCTCAAGTTGCCAAGACTGTAAGTATGTGTATTAGGGGCAGGCCCATTTTTTATTATTATTAGTGAACGTTATTGCAAAGAAAACCTGTTTGAAAAGTAGTAGTAACATTTCAGCTAATAATCACACAAAGCCACTAATTGTTTTTTTGAACAAATCCAAACTCTCAATCAGTGACCAGATTACACAATCCAATCAATGTCTGATAGATTAAATCAAGTCCCTACTTACTTAATATACGTAGTTTGCTCAAAATTTGTCACATTACAGCAGTAAAATGAGTTATAAACACAGTCTTATGTTGACTTGAACTGAACACACTGTTTAAGTGAACAGTATAAATACTTTATGTAATAAACATTATACATTAATATGTAATAGAGCACAATTTGAGATGCATAATGCTTTATTAGATAAATCACAAATCATAGAGGTAATGTAGGCTATATACGTATATTCAGTGTGGCTCTCTCTCCATAATTGTAAATATAACAGTGGACAGTGCTGTACACACATAGTAAAGTTGAGGAAATATAATTTCTTGAGCCTCTTTAGTTCTTTGTGTGGGGGAGGATGAGGTTGAAAAGAGAACAAAATGGCTATTTGGTGGTCAGGTCCAGCCAATTAAAAATGAATAGCAATTAAATCACTATTAAAAGCTATTATGAGGAATCAACAGGCATGTAATAATCCTTAATTAGCTCAAGGTCACTTGATGTCTTAAGGAGCTTCAAAGGACATTAAGAACAAACTCTGTGGGAGGTTTTGGGGGTTGTGTTCGGCAGTAACCTCTCTTTATTCATGAACTTTAGGATGAGTGACCTGGAAAAGTGTCATAATGGCACAATAAATACATTAATTAGATATTAAACGAACTATGTGGATTTAGATAAACTGTAGCAGAAAGTTCCAGCAAAATTTGCATTTCTAATACTAACGTGTGACTTCGAGAGGCGTTAGGTGCGATACACTACATCCAGAACTTCAAACGACATTAGGATATCACACTTCAACAAGACTCCTACTGTATAACAGCGCACAGTCTTTTAAAATACACCAATCTAGGGAGTAAATTGGATTGACTCTGGGTTTTACACGCAATGTCTCTCTCTGTAAAGAGGCAGTACTCAGTGAATCACTGCAGTGGCTGTTTAATTCTTGTATTATAATTGAGATAGAAGCAGCTCAGAGGTTATAGAAACTGCTGGGGAACCAGGAGCACTTCACGGAGAGGTTAACGAACCCCGCAGCCCTCTGGGAGATGGAGTATGCTGCTAATTTGATGAACGTGGGAAATGAATGCTTTTATGCTTTTATTGACGGTGACCAGAAAACGGCCTTTGCGGGAATGAAAGGTTTTTAGTCTTGCAGCCGCTCGGCTCACTGCGGCAAAACAATGCCACTGAATGCATTTGTTGGAAGAAAACTAAGTACATAATTGTTTTGACGGTAATTACAGGGGCAAAATGTTTCTTCATTAATTCCCCCTTTTTTCATGGAAATCGTACAATGAAAACATACAGAAGTGTGAGTGCCACACTGTATTACATGTTTTATGCAATGAATGAAAAAGTTACCTGCACATTATATCGAGGGGGTCTACACAGAAGAAGTGAGAACTTTGATGGACTCTATCATATTCAAACCATCTAACTTTTGATAGAAAATATATTAAAAAAGGGTTGTATATAATTCAATAATATATCCATCCATCCATCCATCTAGCTATCAGTGTTGGGAAGGTTACTTTGGAAATGTAATAGGATACAGATTACAAGTTACTCTATTTAAAATGTAATAGTAGTGTAACTTTTTCAATTACTTTAATAAAGTAATGTAACTGATTACTTTTGATTACTTTTTGATTACATTTCTAAATTTCTAATAAATGTTTTCAACTGTTAATCATTCTCAAACATTTTCACCATGCAGGGTTAACGTTATAGTTGTGCTCAACACTGTCAGACTTTCAAAATCCTTCATCACTTGAATTAAGATGACACAATTTGAACACATCCACCACAAAATCAGACTTTAGTACCGCCTTTTATTTTGAGATTGATCTGAAGTTCAATGCAGTTTTAAAATCAAAAGAAATAGATTACTGATGCTGTTTTTGAAACCAAATCTTTGCATAACTACAGGAAACATTGCATCTGACAATGCTTTGGATTTTTTATTTTTTTTAAGTACAGTAGGCCTAACCATGTTTTTTTTTTTGGCAAATGGATTACCATTTGTCTTTATTTTTACTACAAATTCCATGGTTAAACTATGGTTAGTGTAGCCAAAACCATGGTTAATAATTTGTGGTTAGTTACCATGGTTAGGTAAAATCATTGTTCATTTCCATAAGGGTTGTGTTGTTGTCTGCCCTAGCTCCCCTAAACCTATTATAAACTATATGATTTAGCGAGCCGAAGTGCATTCCCAATCACGACTAACCAATTCATGATTTATTAGAGATTTATTATCGAATGTCGAATTCGGAAACAATCGCTTTAGTACATTCGGCAGGCAATTATATAAAAAC
Source organism: Sinocyclocheilus grahami (assembly GCF_001515645.1). Classification (NCBI taxonomy): domain Eukaryota; kingdom Metazoa; phylum Chordata; class Actinopteri; order Cypriniformes; family Cyprinidae; genus Sinocyclocheilus; species Sinocyclocheilus grahami. Next base: position 1,420,544 of record NW_015505644.1, read on the forward strand.
AATAATATTAAAAAAGTGGGCAAAATCAGCTGCCAAGCCACCGGGAATTGTCCCGGTTCTCCCGATGACCAGTCCGCGCCTGATTTCCACAGAGACACACAGAACGTGCAGGATTCATATTGTCCTTTTGCTGCTAGTCCCTAGTCCATATCGCATTTTGATTCAAGTGTACTGACCTACTTTTGATTTATTCATCCAAATGTTGCATATTCCGTGACATTCCGCGTTATAAGAATTCCAACCAGTCCGAAATCATAGGGCCATATGTCTCATATTTTAGAGTAGTCAGAGTAATTTGGGAAATATATCAATTCAATCTGTATGTGGATGTGTGTAAATATTCAAATGTAATCCCCTTTGTAATCATTAACATTTTCATAAGTAACTAATTTGATTACACATTTTTTTCTTAGTAACTGTAACTGATTACAGTTAAATTTATTTTGTAATTAAATTACGTAACGCCGTTACATCTAACTAGTTACTCCCCAACACTGCTATCTATCTATCTTTTTTATTTTATTATTATTTTTGGAATGTAAGCCTTAAAGTTATGATAGCAAAAACACAAAATATATAAATGTACTTCTGTCATGACAACTCTCGGAGTGATTGGCATGGTAATGTACATGATAATGTTAATGTGTTTGGTCTTGGCCGTATAGATATGCTACGCTGCTGCTGCAGAGCAAGTACCGAGACTTGCTACTGCCAATACATCTACAACATGCTGCTGTGAGCATGTAAGAAATACTGCTGCTGCAAATATAACATACATGAAATAACCCCCCCATTGCATACATTAATCACCTCGTAGCAGATCTATACAGGTGGAGCTGGGGAAGGTGGAGAGTTTCTGAAGCAATCTGCGACTGCCGACCGGCTTAACAATAGTGGGCTATGACTGACTGGCTTAGCTCTAATTAGACGTGCACTACTTGTAATGTTTAATTAACAAAATGGATATACGTTGCAATCTGATAAATAAGACCCCAGTACCCACTTGAGCAAATATCATAATTTAGTCATTTGATAACTGCTGTTACTTTCTCCACTTCATCAGTCGCAGCGGCAGGGTAACAGCTTGTTAATTCATGTTTGTGCAATGATGAGATGGACAAAGTTATAAGTTAGTATATATATATATATATATATATATATACTGTATATTCAGCCACATTGGAGGGTTTGAGCATGAACCGCCTTTTTAAGGTCATGCCACAGCATCTCAATTGGATTTAAGTCCGGACTTTGACTTGGCCACTCCAAAACCTTAATTTTGTTTTTCTTGAGCCATTCAGAGGTGGACTTGCTGGGGTGTTTGGGATCATTGTCCTGCTGCAGAACCCAAGTGTGCTTGAGCTTGAGGTCACAAACTGATGGCCGGACATTCTCCTTCAGGATTTTCTGATAGACTGCATAATGCATGGTTCAATTAATTATGGCAAGTCGTCCAGGTCTTGAAGCTTCAAAGGAGCCCCAGACCATCACACAGCATTTCATAAAAAGAACATCATAGCAACAGTCAAACATGGTGGGCCACCATGTTTGACTGTTGCCATGATGTTCTTTTTATGAAATGCTGTGCTGGTTTTATCGGCATGATGTGTTGCTCTTTAAGCATGCTTCAGATGCTTCAATTTAAGTGATTTCTTGATTTAACAGGTCTGGCAGTAATCAGGCATAGGTGTGGCTAGTGAAATTTAACTCAGCTTTCTAAAATAATGTGGTTAATCACAGTTCTTTCATGATTTAAGAGGAGGAAATTCATATTTCACGTAGGGCCAGGTAGTTTAGGACAGATTTTTTCCCTTAATAAATGAAATCATAATTTAAAAACTGCATTTACCTGCATCATCTTTGTGTAATATTAAAATTAGTTTGATGATCTGAATCTTTTAAGTGCGACAAATATGCACAAAAAAAAGGGGGGGGGGCACTTTATATGGGTTGTTGACATGACATGGCATTTTCATTGTCCCACAAGATAAAAATGAAGATAATTAATATTGTCGTTATTTAAAATGCAGCAAATGGTTAAACGTTTCTTTGTTCTACATGGACCTGTTGTTATAAAAGCAGCAGTGCTATTCGATATTTTACATTTTTGAGCCAAATCTCAAAATTGTCCTATGGTGCAACTGTCTCAAGCATGGTTCAATAAATTACAACATTTATAAATGAAAAAGAAAAACATAAAAATGTTAATAAATACCTCTGGCATAATTGTACAAGTGTCTATTTTAGTAGATGGCAATCATTTTTTTCATCCATATATTTTTGAAAGTGTAGGAACTTAATACATTTTGTCTCTGAAAACCATGTCCTCTGGTGTGACACCATATCCTGATTTTAAATTGGCCAATTCCAGAGAAAACTTTAATTAGTTGAAGGACCTCATTCATGGTTGTGTTAGGGGGTGCTAGAAGAGTTTCAGTAACATACTGATTGACTAAGAAACTGAATTTTGTTGATAAATTATTTTTTGTTTTGTTTAAAAAACATGTTGATATTGTTTGTATCAAAATTAAACTTTCTTTCTCCTTTGACATGTTCAAAATTACATAGAAATAATTTCATATCTACCATTTCTGTCCTTTAGTGTGACGTAAAGTCCTATGGTGTAACACACATAAAAGAACCACAGATTAGTTTTTATCTCAAAATATAAAAAAAAAACAAGTGAGTATTGCAATAGGGGACGTACAAATATCACATATACATATATATATATATATATATATACACATATATATACATATATACATATACACATATATATATA
>NW_015505644.1:1423356-1423573 GCF_001515645.1 Sinocyclocheilus grahami
ATATATACACATATATATATACACATATATACACATATATATATATACACATATATATACATATATACATATACACATATATATATACATATACATATATACATATACACATATATATACATATACACATATATATATATATACATATATATATACATATATATATATATACACATATACATACATATATATATATATACATATATATATATATATA
>NW_015505644.1:1423614-1426771 GCF_001515645.1 Sinocyclocheilus grahami
CATACATATATATATATATATATATATACATATATATACACAGTGTCGTGAAAAGGTTTTTGCCCCCTTCCTGTTTTTTTTTCCTCATTATTTTGCATATTTGTCACACTTATATATAATATATATATGCCCTACTGTACCTGATATAAAAATATATATATTTACTTACATTTACTTATACGTAATAATAATGTATAGGCCTGTTATTGATGTAATTGGATATATTGAATATTTAAATAGTAAAAACTCTAAGTATACAAAGAAAGGGTGAATAATTACAAACTACAGAAGTATTTATTTTATTTTTTTTACATTTTCTGAAAGTGCTTGGCAATGCAAAACTCGCTGTCATGGTGCTATGGTGTTGTGGGTAGTTGCTGTGCGGTGCCTAAGGTGTTATGAGTGCTTTTAATGTGTTGCAGTGTGGTTATTAGAGTGGTTACGAGGTGGATGCTTATTAGTCCCAAAAAAAAACAACTCTACTCACTAATCACAAGACCATAAACATCTGTCCCCAAAAAGCTAAATAATTTGAGCCATCATCTCTCCAGCACAAACAATGCAAGTCATGCACAAAAGTTTAACTTTGCTATTTCAGATTTCTGTCCAAATGAATCGTACTTGTAACAGCCAAACAAAAAATAAACCACTGAACAATATGTAACAGCAGCACAGTGTTAACAATCTGACCGCGATGGCTGCTTGCTTTCTGTTTATTACTGTAAAAACAGTCTTTTTCTGTGCACATGAAGTGAATCTCCCGGGGACGTGCAGCGCTAGCGTTCGAGCTGCATAACGCCTCTCTTAACCTTTGACTTCCTGTGTTATTCTTACCTGAGAGCGCTGCTGCATCTGTAGCTAACGAATAACATTTTTTTAAACGAGTAACATCCTCATCATTTAGAGCTGCGAGCTGTTTATGTTTCTTGACTGTTGGACAGGCAGGGGAGCAGGGGAGAGAGAGAGGCAGGGGCTGCAGGGGAGGAAGCAAAGAGAAGAGGAGGGGGAAGAGAAAGAGGGGAGCGATTTAATCCCCCCCAAAGGAACTCCCCTCTGAACCCCGTATCGTGAACTCGCAGGCAAAACTCGTCGCCATGGGCAACACCACACACAATGTGCTGTCTTTTTAATTTCATCAGCTGTGAGAAATCTATACCGAAGCGGCGAGATACAGCGAGAACGAGAAAGAGAGACAGAGAGAGAGAGACGGAGATAAAAAAAACAACAACGCAACAGGCGAAAATAAAAGTTGCTTGACTAATCGTTGCAGTTCAGAACGAGACAGCAGGAAAGGGGTCTATAGGCGGTAATGGTCATGGTCAGTGGTCTGCAGTCGTGTAGGAAATGCTTTAATAGCATCATTCAAACTCATGCCAGAAAGAAAAAAAAAATCTTTCATAGCTTGAGAGGCTCGATAATCTCAGTTAAATAAAGGTATTGGCACCTATGGTTTCATGAACAACCTTTAACATTCACACTCTTAGAAATAAAGGTTCTTCATTGACATTGATGGTTCCATGAAGAACCTTTGACATCCATGGAAACTTTTTGGAAAAAGGTTCTTTAGATCAGTGGTTCCCAACCCTGGTCCTGGAGGCACCACTTCACTGCACATTTTGCATGTCTCCTTTCTCTGACGCACCAATGTCAGGTCTTGGAGTCTCTACTAATGAGCTGATGACCTGAATCAGGTGTGTTTGATTAAGGAGATATGCTAATCGTGCAGTGTTGGGGTGCCTCCAGGACCAGGGTTGGGAACCACTGACTTGGATGATTAAAATGTTCTTCAGACTGCACTTCACACAGTAAAAAAGGGGTTATTTTAAGAACTGCTGACTAAAACGTTCTTTGGGGAACCCAGAATGGTTCTTTTGGAACCTATATTTTTAAGAGAGCATAGAACCTTTTTATTGCACATAGCAGAAAAATATAATTTTTAGATTTTTTTAAAATGTTCTTCAGACCAAGACATTTTTTTTTTTTAGATTCTTAAAATGAAAGGTTCAAAATAATTTTGGTTCCACAACAAACCTTTCAGGGAACAGATCTATAAAAAAACATTTTTGAACATTTTAATAATCTGAAGAACCGTTTTCCACCATAAAGAACAAGTGTGCAATACAAAGGTTCCATGGAAGTTAAAGGTTCTTCATGGAACCATTGTTGCCAGTGAAGAAATTAGAAAGAACCTTCTTCCTGTCACGATCACTCTGGGAGGAACGAGGAGACACTCATCGATTTAGATTTTATTCCAACAAACAAAGGTTTACCAACACAGGAACCCAGGAATGACATATAATAGCCGACGCTAGACACAGGAAAACACAGGGCTTAAGTAGACAAGGAAACTAATGAGGGAACACCTGGAATTAATGAACACATTGAAGACAGGAACAGGAAACAAGACCAAAAAAGGAAAACCGGAACTAAGACAAGGGTAAAACCAGGAAACACATGTCCACAAAACTGACACTTCCACTATTTACAAGTTTTTAAAGGTTCTTCATGGCAGTGGTTCCCAACCCTGGTGTTGGGGTGCCTCCAGGACCAGGGTTGGGAACCATTACTTCATGGAACCATATATGCCAATAAAGCACCTTTATTGGGTGAATAATATTAAATAGATGTTCAAGCCTGTATCTTCTCCAAACAGTGAAAATGACACCAGTAATCTTGCGTCTCTCCTCTAGTTTTCAGAAGTGATCTCAACAGTGTCTCAAAGTCAGATCGGATTTGTAGGAAACTAATTCTGCAGATACTGAAATCAACATTTTCTAGATCTATATGACACTGCCAACAATTTTCTCATTTGTGTCTGCTTTTATCTTTAGGAACTTTAGAAGAAACGTCTTAAGATATAACTTAGACTATTAGAAATAATGGTTTCAAGGTTTTTACAGCAAGAACACTCTTAAAATTAAAAACTAAGGTTCTTTATTGGCGCTGATATAGCTCCATGTAGAACTTTTAACATTCAGTCTTCAGATTCTTGAAATTATACTCATACTAAGAAAAAAATATACTTATTTTAAAAGAGCTGCTCACTGAAAGGCTATTTGGCGATCTTCTATTGCACCACTGTGAAAAATCCCTTTTGAAACCTTTATTTCTAAGAGTTTAAGATATTAAATGGATCTCATTTGTGTGTTTTTTTTTT
>NW_015505644.1:1426781-1504506 GCF_001515645.1 Sinocyclocheilus grahami
CTTTTTATTGCACATAGCAGAAAAATATAATTTTTAGATTTTTTTAAAATGTTCTTCAGACCAAGACATTTTTTTTTTTTAGATTCTTAAAATGAAAGGTTCAAAATAATTTTGGTTCCACAACAAACCTTTCAGGGAACAGATCTATAAAAAAAATTTTTTGAACATTTTAATAATCTGAAGAACCGTTTTCCACCATAAAGAACAAGTGTGCAATACAAAGGTTCCATGGAAGTTAAAGGTTCTTCATGGAACCATTGTTGCCAGTGAAGAAATTAGAAAGAACCTTCTTCCTGTCACGATCACTCTGGGAGGAACGAGGAGACACTCATCGATTTAGATTTTATTCCAACAAACAAAGGTTTACCAACACAGGAACCCAGGAATGACATATAATAGCCGACGCTAGACACAGGAAAACACAGGGCTTAAGTAGACAAGGAAACTAATGAGGGAACACCTGGAATTAATGAACACATTGAAGACAGGAACAGGAAACAAGACCAAAAAAGGAAAACCGGAACTAAGACAAGGGTAAAACCAGGAAACACATGTCCACAAAACTGACACTTCCACTATTTACAAGTTTTTAAAGGTTCTTCATGGCAGTGGTTCCCAACCCTGGTGTTGGGGTGCCTCCAGGACCAGGGTTGGGAACCATTACTTCATGGAACCATATATGCCAATAAAGCACCTTTATTGGGTGAATAATATTAAATAGATGTTCAAGCCTGTATCTTCTCCAAACAGTGAAAATGACACCAGTAATCTTGCGTCTCTCCTCTAGTTTTCAGAAGTGATCTCAACAGTGTCTCAAAGTCAGATCGGATTTGTAGGAAACTAATTCTGCAGATACTGAAATCAACATTTTCTAGATCTATATGACACTGCCAACAATTTTCTCATTTGTGTCTGCTTTTATCTTTAGGAACTTTAGAAGAAACGTCTTAAGATATAACTTAGACTATTAGAAATAATGGTTTCAAGGTTTTTACAGCAAGAACACTCTTAAAATTAAAAACTAAGGTTCTTTATTGGCGCTGATATAGCTCCATGTAGAACTTTTAACATTCAGTCTTCAGATTCTTGAAATTATACTCATACTAAGAAAAAAATATACTTATTTTAAAAGAGCTGCTCACTGAAAGGCTATTTGGCGATCTTCTATTGCACCACTGTGAAAAATCCCTTTTGAAACCTTTATTTCTAAGAGTTTAAGATATTAAATGGATCTCATTTGTGTGTTTTTTTTTTTGTATAGGAGAAGGCAACATTGTGCAAATTATGATGCATGGTAGCTATACAGTCACAAATATGTTCACAAATATGAATATGTTCAATTACCCAAAATAAAAAGCAAGTTTTTAGTATTTTGGTTCAAACATGATTCATAAGGCAACGTTATGTCTGAATTTAGTATGCTTTGTCCAAAAATGAGCCCTTCTGATTCCTTTGAAACATATAAACACATCTTACCCTCTCAACTCACTTAAAATGCTTACATTTCTTATTGTCTGACTTTTCATATTTTTTGCCGTCAGCATAAACAAGAGCGATGAACTCTGAATTGAACTGCCTGCAGTTCAGATCTGAGTTGAGGTTTCATCTGCCCAAAAAGTGTTGAACTAGGAGTGGTTCAGGAAAAAAGCAAACATAACATACAAGTTGGCTGAATTTTTAAAAAAGTGTAGTTCCGAGACAAAGATATCTAAATCCGCAAGCATCGCTCTCTTCTTTCATGTCACAGGTCAAGTGTGCTTCCTCTACCTATGCAAGGTAGGCAGCAACTTCAACCCTCTTCTGCTCTATATAACAATGACAGGAAATAAGTCTCCATGGCTATCAATGCAGACTTCCTGGTTCACTCTGATTCCAATTCATAAGCTTTTGAATAAATCTACTGAATAAATTTGATTCTGATTTAATTTATATTTATTTGGGTATATTTATCTACAGTGTCCATATTGTTTCAGAGAGCAATGTTTCCATTTTTGAATTGAAATGTTTCTTGCATCTTATTCACGGTGCGGCATCCTTTTTTGGAATATAAAATATAAAATTCCAATAAAATATGACGGTTCTGTAGATTGATTGGCACAAGGGAACCTTCTAACTCGATATAAGAATATACATTTTAAATATTAAAATAAGTAAAAAAAATAGATCTTGAGGTTTTAGGAGTCAATATCGCAATCATTCGGATGTAAATATTAATCTAATAAATAAATAAAACTATATTTTTACCTAGCCTCTTTATTTGGTAATATGGTCTATTTTGGTAATGAACATGCACAGTATTGTTATTGTGGACACTTCAAAATACTGTGAATATTGGTTACAATTTAAATCACTGCGTGTTTGATGTGTGGAAATTCTCAGTTTTTCAAATTGGTCTGAACAAAAACAGCAGATGGGCTTCACTCAGTGACAGTAGGTGGCGCTTATGAAAGCCGAAATACAGCAGTGAAGAAAAAAAAAAGCTTAGTGTAGAAACATTTTTCACTCAGATGTTGCAGGTAATTTTCACAACATTGAATTAAACAAGATATTTTGAAGCAGAAAGCCTGAAACTTGTGAAATCCATTCCTATAATCCTTCTTTTATTTATAACTTTGAACAATTATTTTTTATAGTGCAGTTACATGCTGTATACAGTGCAAATTTTAATTAAATATTTTCAAACAGCAATTCAGATTTTTGTATTTACCGCCACCAAACACTAAATGCTTGAAGACACCATTAAAACCAATAAATAAATAAATTGTTTACACTCTAGATATTGGTTGAAAATGTTCTCTTTCTTTATTATTTCTTTATCATTGTTCTAATTGTGTTCTTGTGCACTTTCAGTAGTTTGAAACATTTGTTTACTTCATGCATTTTTATTGCGTACTGTTTTATTGTATCTTCAAAGTTCTTGTTATTATAATAGAGAAAAGGGGAAGAGGAAAGCGTATCTTCTTATAACGCTATCTTTTCAACCTCTTTTCACAATGTAACCCTGTACCATGAAAATACTGTATACCAAAATAAATGTTTCAGCAAATATTGTGGTATGAAATTTGCTACCATCACGTGCCCATTTTATATCCTAATTGTTTCTCCAAGACTGAAAACGTTTTCTTAAAGGAAGACCTAAAGCTTCTCCTGAGAAAAAGACACCAGCAAATCCTCTGGAGTTTCACAAAGAGATCTCAACAATGTCTCAGACTATGCTCAACAAAAACACTGACAGTATGAAAGCAAAACGCAAGCCTGTATTAAGTGTTACGTGTCCTGAACTAAGAAAGAGCTATTGCTGAACGACATTTTATTTCATTCATGACCTTCAATGAATCTGTTACACTCAGTATCTTAGATCTTTCTCAGCATCTAGCTCTCAGACTATATACTTCTCTGTTTTTGTCCCTCACATCGAGGGGAATTCTCTTGTCCCTACTACAGTTTGTGTGTGCGTGAATGAGAGAGAGAGAGAGAGAGAGAGAGAGAGAGAGAGAGAGAGAGAGAAAAAGGACAGCTTGTGAGGGGGTTACATTGTCTGCAGCGACGTCTCGGAAATCTACTCAAGGGTAGAACAGGATTTGGAGCACAATGGTTGTGGGTGTAAAGAAAGAGGGCACGTCTTACAAAGACGAGGTGTCTTAATGTGTGCAGCTTCAGCCCTGGCGTGGATGAGCTTCAGTCGGCTTGTCTGCGCTGTCTGGATTGCTGAGAGGTTTTTCCCTATCTCTGGCTGTTTTCATGGAGAGGATGTTCATTGCGGATAATGCTGTGATCAAGGGAAGAGGACACTCAAATGCTGTGGAGATAATAGGCATTAGGCATTTAAACAGAATGGCACTTCAGCACTTGTTATGGATGACTTGAGAAGCCATTTTGAAAGTTACCCAAAAAAACCCCTCAACATTATAAACAATTTCGGAATAATTCATTCTTCTCAATAACTGAAAGCTCTACTTCCAAAGACTTTTATAAGTCACAGATCCACTAACAGCCATGTGACGGACAACACGTTTCATACGTGTGTGCTCTCTTTTTTTAATTATCTTTTAAAATATGGATTTTATACTTATATGCATTATATATTTGTCCAAAAAGAATTGGAAACTAAGAAAAAAATAAGACAAATATTGCTTAAGTGCCTACTGTATATATGCTCACCAGGGCTGCATTTATTTGGTCAAAAACAATAATATTTACTGCAACTGCGTATTATCTTTTAATCATTTCTATTTTATGATATTTTGAAATGTAATTAATTCCTGTGATATTCATTGATGAATAGAAAGTTAGAAAGAAAAGTCACTTTTGATCAATAAACATGCACCTTTATATACTGCATTGTGTAAAATAATAAATATATGTCATTGCACGAGACATTAATTTTGTTTCATTTTGGCCAATTAGTTCTCGACTATTTGCTTAATTTTATGTAAAATTGTTAAATATGTTATGGTCAGGAGTAAAACTGGTCTGGAACACCTTCAATTCAAAACAGAAAAAAATAGTTGCATGTGAATTGCTGTACTTTCAGAGTATGTGCTGGATGTGATGCAGATCTTGTGGATTAAACATATGAGCGTTCAGGCATGTTCCCAGGGGCAGCACTTTCAGGGGAGCACCATGCAGGGCCGGATAAATGTTTTCAAATAGTGGCGCATGATCATGAGTCGGCTAAATTTGGACTTTGAATCTCCTCAGCTCCCACAGCATCAGGAGGGAGCAAAGTGTCCAGCGGCTGCATACCTAACAATCTCAGCTGATGCAGGCCAGGTGTCGTTCATCTTCTGAATAATGAATACTGTTCGAATGTACATCTCACTCATTTATTTGTAATGCTGCAATGCAGGACCTAAAACTAACATTTTGCCACACCTGCCATTGGCTGGTGAAATTTACCGACTATAAATATTTTTTACTGACCATGAAATTGTATGTGCATTATTTTCCACCACTGAAAAAAAAAAAAAAAAAAAAAAAAAAAAAAAAAGAAAATTGCTATATCTTGCAATTCTGACTTTATAACTCACAATTGCGAGTAAATATCCCTATAATACTGAAATGCAAAGTATTTAATAACAGTAACATTAATTTATAATTATTTTTATTTATTTAGCAAGCTTACACACGTTAAGCCATACAACTTTTATTTGAGAGGAAAACCGCAGGGAAACTTCTCTTTTGAAATGCTTCTCTTCTGTTGATAACAGATTTATAAACCATTCTCATTACAAACTTGGAAGGATGTTTTTGGCATGCTGCATTTTCAAATGCACGTTATAAGCAAGTCAAACTCACAGCGCTTGCAATGGAGTTTATGTGGAGCAGCATTTACTGCGAACTGTGAAAAGATCACAGCACTTCAATCTGAAACAGGCCACACATCAGATTACTAATTTATATAATTACAACAGTCTTTGCGATTTGATAATCGCACTAAACCATACTGTGTTCTCGGGCACAGTTAGAATTAATTAATTTAAAAAAGCTACCAGCCAACTGGCGACTAACACTGTTTCATATACTCACCAAGGCTGATTTTTACTAACATTTGCCACTTGAAGAGTGTTGATTTAAACCCTTGCATGTTTTAAAGTATGGAAATATGCATATTTGTACTGATTTGGCAATCAATTTCATGTTGTATGTGCATGTAATCCAGTATATATATTCCAGCTCTACTAAAAATCAAACATTTTCACCCTAAATATGATGCAAGCATCGTATTATGCAAGTTTCAAAACACAATAACTACCAAAGCAGTTTTAGACTTAAAAATCCGTACTGAGCAAGACACAAACTGATTTCTGTATCCATAAAATAATTGCATACTAATCTTTTAGCACACATGCTGTAAGTCTGAGTGAGAAGAGATCAGGCTGGATGATCCGTCTGATTCATGAGGGGGAGAGCGGGGGTAGCCGTGCTACCAAAAGTCCTTTCCTGTGTGGCACCTCGGTTAGCACTGAGCAAGACACAAACTGATTTCTGTATCCATAAAATAATTGCATACTAATCTTTTAGCACACATGCTGTAAATCTGAGTGAGAAGAGATCAGGCTGGATGATCCGTCTGATTCATGAGGGGGAGAGCGGGGGTAGCCGTGCTACCAAAAGTCCTTTCCTGTGTGGCACCTCGGTTAGCACACAGTCGCAACAGAGGCTTCTGGTTGAGAGGAAAGTGGTTGTTATAGCAATAACAGAAGGTTGGAAGGGTAAGCGAGGCGAGTGAATGGTGAGCGTGGATGGAAGACGGAGAGGAGGATTGTTACATAAGACACAAACAGAGAGTTAGCAAGCGATATCATAGAAACCAAAGCAGCCCACATGACAACAAGGGCAAGCAACGTGTGCTAACAATGACAAGATCACAGCCTCCCCATACGCCTTGCACTTCCACACAAATAAATACACGACTGCAAACAGCCATTTAAAGTGTCCTCTCGTTTATATGCAGAGAAACATGCGGACGAAATAGGCTCGAAAAGTCTTCAGATAAAATCAATCCAACTTTAAAAGAGACAAAATATACAGGAAGAATGAAAACTGGATGGATGGATGGAAAAAATGAAATTCAAAAAAGAAAAAGATAAAATAATAAAATAAATGTGGTCGTGTGGATTCTATAAAGTGCACAAGATGCTATTATGCTTCAATTATCATAACTATGGTTGAGAAAATGCATTAATTAAATGAATTAACATCGATTTTTATATTAAACAGTCATTATTCACTAAATGTAACGGTTTCTGGTATGTCAAATTATATTCATTCAAATATTTATTTTTCATAAATTCACATGGATGTACGGTAATTATATGTATAGCTGTTAAAACAAGTATTTTACATAAAATGTATTTATTAAATCACAATTATTGTTCACATAATATTATAACAATTATTAAATAATACCAATTATTATTTAAATAATAATGGTCTGCTAATGTTTGACAACCAGACAGTGTCAAAACTTTTAAGAATGAACAATATATACGTTATTGTATCATTTTTGTGTGTGTGTGAAAATGTTATGTATTTTGTTATGTAGTATAATAAAAGTTCTATATTTTAATTGTGTCTCTACTGTATGAATTTATAACCTTTATATAGCCAATGAAGCGCTGATGGCCAGACAGGGGATGCTGTAATTGCTGGTGAAGGCCTGTGCTCGTTTGACCTCGGTGCGTGTGAGTGAGTAGGTGTGCATATGGAAGGAGTGGTGGGTTCCTGACCTCCATTCAGCAGCTGCTCCAGATGGCCTCACATGTTAAAGACCTATTGTCAGCTCTGCTCGCACTATCCAATAGGGACACAGCATACAGTGGGGAAAAAAAGTATTTAGTCAGCCACCAATTGTGCAAGTTCTCCCACTTAAAAAGATGAGAGAGGCCTGTAATTTTCATCATAGGTATACCTCAACTATGAGAGACAAAATGAGAAAAAAAATCCAGAAAATCACATTGTAGGATTTTTAAAGAATTTATTTGCAAATTATGGTGGAAAACAAGTATTTGGTCAATAACAAAATTTCATCTCAATACTTTGTTATAATATACCCTTTGTTGGCAATGACAGAAGTCAAACGTTTTCTGTAAGTCTTCACAAGGTTGTCACACACTGTTGCTGGTATTTTGGCCCATTCCTCAAGAGCAGTAATGTTTTGGGGCTGTCGCTGGGCAACACGGATTTTCAACTCCCTCCAAAGATTTTCTATGAGGTTGAGATCTGGAGACTGGCTAGGCCACTCCAGGACCTTGAAATGCTTCTTACGAAGCCACTCCTTCATTGCCCGGGCGATGTGTTTGGGATCATTGTCATGCTGAAAGACCCAGCCACATTTCATCTTCAATGCCCTTGCTGATGGAAGGAGGTTTTCACTCAAAATCTCACAATACATGGCCCCATTCATTCTTTCGTTTACACGGATCAGTCGTCCTGGTCCCTTTGCAGAAAAACAGCCCCAAAGCATGATGTTTCCACCCCCATGCTTCACAGTAGGTATGGTGTTCTTTGGATGCAACTCAGCATTCTTTCTCCTCCAAACACGACAAGTTGAGTTTTTACCAAAAAGTTATATTTTGGTTTCATCTGACCATATGACATTCTCCCAATCCTCTTCTGGATCATCCAAATGCTCTCTAGCAAACTTCAGACGGGCCTGGACATGTACTGGCTTAAGCAGGGGGACACATCTGGCACTGCAGGATTTGAGTCCCTGGCAGCGCAGTGTGTTACTGATGGTAGCCTTTGTTACTTTGGTCCCAGCTCTCTGCAGGTCATTCACTAGGTCCCCCCGTGTGGTTCTGGGATTTTTGCTCACAGTTCTTGTGATAATTTTGACCCCACGGGGTGAGATCTTGCATGGAGCCCCAGATCGAGGGAGATTATCAGTGGTCTTGTATGTCTTCCATTTTCTAATAATTGCTCCCACAGTTGATTTCTTCACACCAAGCTGCTAACCTATTGCAGATTCAGTCTTCCCAGCCTGGTGCAAGTCTACAATTTTGTTTCTGGTGTCCTTTGACAGCTCTTTGGTCTTGGCCATGGTGGAGTTTGGAGTGTGACTGTTTGAGGTTGTGGACAGATGACTTTTATACTGATAACGAGTTCAAACAGATGCCATTAATACAGGTAACCAGTGGAGGACAGAGGAGCCTCTTAAAGAAGAAGTTACAGGTCTGTGAGAGCCAGAAATCTTGCTTGTTTGTAGGTGACCAAATACTTATTTTACCGAGGAATTTACCAATTAATTCTTTAAAAATCCTACAATGTGATTTTCTGGATTTTTTTTTCTCATTTTGTCTCTCATAGTTGAGGTATACCTATGATGAAAATTACAGGCCTCTCTCATCTTTTTAAGTGGGAGAACTTGCACAATTGGTGACTGACTAAATACTTTTTTGCCCCACTGTAAATAGACACATCTGAGCGCAAACCTATGGAGGAGCCAACAATCCAGCGCTAGCCTCACTATACACAACAAACTGCAGGTTTCAGCTCTGAATTAAAGATTTGAGTTTACATTTATTTAATTTTATTTGTGATACATTGTAGTTTATGTAAAAAATAATAAAAGAAAAAGGTTAAACGTTTCGGTCACACTTTAGTTCGGGGTCCAAACTATTCACTATGATTTTTTAGCTCAATAAACTCCTAATTTGCTACTAAGGTAGTTGTTAAGTTTAGGATTAAGGGATCTAAAATATGCTCATGCAGAATAAGGCATTAATATGTGCTTTATAAATATCAATAAACAGCCAATATACTAATAATATGCATGCTAATAAGCAACTAGATAACAGTGAGAATTGGACCTGAATTGAATATTTATTTTTATATAGTTTTATTCATTTATTTTTGTAACTATTTGTTACATTTTTTTGTGATATATTGTAATTAATTACATAAGAAAGAAAACTCATAAAAGGTTAAAAAGTTTGAGTTCTGAATTAAAGTTTGACTTCATGTATTGTAAATTATGTGACAAAGAAAAAAAGCTCTGGAATAAAGATTGAGTTTTATTATTTATTTATTTGTAAGAAAAACAAGGTTAAAAAGTTCGAGCTCTGAATTAAGAACTCTTAATTATTATTACTATTTTTTAGTGGTTCTGTTTAATCACAGTTACTGTTCATTAAACCATAAAAAAAAACAAAAAAACATTTTCAATACAGTGTAAAAAAAATTGTAAGATTTGATTCTTACGAATTTTGGGTACAAATTATGCATACTAAAAATGTGAGTTCTTGTTAACCAGCTCATAATCTAAAAGACGAGTTTATCTGCAGATTTACTGATCACCTTAATTGAGAATGTGAGATGTGTGGCGCATATCTATTTACACCAACATACATGTTAAATGATTTACTTTAAAAAATATATATATATAAAAGATAATGCTACAGTGAAATCTTCTGGTAATGTAACCAGATATGATTGATACTACTATATCTGTAAATGAAGAAGTAAATCTGCATTTGTTGAAAAAGTTGTCAAATTAATCATTCAGGAACCTCTGACAGGGTCTAAATTTGATGCAATGCACCAAGAGCTCATTGGGATCCACTGCGCCTGATAAATCCTAATTAAGACACAACCGAGCAATTGCTGAGAGAGTGATGGATGTCGACATGTTGACGAGCATTTCATTTTCACAGCTCGGGAAAAACCTCGCAAACACATCATGACCTCACACATCTGCATATCTGCTAAATATGGAATTAAAATCACATTAGACAAAAAAGGAAGAAAAACAGACTTCGCCCACCGTCTCTCGGAAAGATACAGGTGGCTTGTAAGGTTAGCGGCGCACGTCTGCAAATGAACTACTTCGCTGGATTTTTTTTCCCAACGAAAACAACAAGCCCTGCATATGTCGGTAAATCTGTCGGGCTGGGCGTTCGGGAGAAGTGAGCGGACCAGTGGCGGCGAACGGTGTCTCGGGTAGCTGAGAGAAAGGGCAGCAACACTCATCATTAACGGGGATGAGATGCACTCGGGTACCTGCGCCCCATCTGCACCCCCAGCCGTCACAGATGTTCCCCCGGCGAGGTGTGAAGCTCAGAGACATGGGAAAGAGAGAGAAAGTGTGGCAGGAAAAGAAAAAAGAACAGTTGTCTAAGTGTACAATACAGGCGTAATTCTAAATAACAGTTGTTGTTGTTGTTTTTTTTGTCTGAAACAGTCCTTAGAGAGTAAATACAGTCATGAGTGAGAACTACCCGAGGAGACGTGTCTGTCAAACTGAACTGGATTGTGGGAAATTATATGGTACACCCGGTCTCCCTGGACACACTAACACATCAAATGGAGCGGAAAAAGTAAATTGACCCTGTTTACTTCCTTAATACACGTTCTCGGTCTTATTGTGAACGACTGAATGGCGCATGTGTTATTCCACTGAAAAAAATTTATTTATAATCTTTCATCAAAATATTAACCAATTGTCATCTAATGATTGCTTTAACCTTTAATTTCGGGGAATACATTTACATTACAAAGAAAAATTGACAGCACGCACGCACACATACACACACACGTTTGTTTCTGTGAATTGTGGGAACTTTCCATAGACTTCTATTGTCTTCATACTGACCAAACGATATTTTCTATCCCCTAACCCCTAAACCTAGCCTTTACAGAAAATGTGTTTGCATTGTTACACTTTCAGATAAACATAATTTACTATTTTTAATAATTATTTTCCCTTGTCAAAAATTTCAGGTTTTACTATCCTTGTGGGGACATTTGGTCCCCACAATGTAGCATAAACAAGCACACACACACACACACACACACACACACACACACAGATTGGGTTTCCATGTTTTATGGGGATATTCCATAGGCGTAATGTTTTTTATATTGTACTATTGCCCTACACCTAAACTTACCCCTGACAGGAAACTTTCTGCATTTTTAGATTTTCAAAAAAACCTTATTCTGTATGATTTATAAGCTTGTTTCCTCATGGGGACCAAAAAATGTCTCCAAGAGGACAAGGATTTTGGATATTGCCATCTTTGTGGGGACATTTTGTCCCCATAAAGTAGGTTTTACCAAGACCTCACACACACCCATCCCCCCCAGCATTTGTTATAGCATTAATGCCATGACGCTCACTTTTATATTCATAGTCTAATCAAAAATACAAAAAATATAATTTATACATAGAGTACCGTTTTAAAGTTCTTAGAGATCTTTCTCTTAAAATATGTGCATTAAATTGGTCAAAATGACAGAAAGACATGTATAATGTAATAATAATAATAAAAAAAAACGTCTTCAGAATTTCTGTTTTTCAAAGAATCCTTGGAAAAAAGCACATTAAGCAGCACAGTCACTTTCAACTAATAATCATACTACTACTAATAATAAATGTTTCTTGAGCGGCATATCAGCATAATTAGAATGATTTCTGGAGGATCATGTGACACTGAAGACTGGAGTAATGATGCTGAAAATTCAGCTTTGCATCACAGGAATATATTACATTTTAAAATTGATTAAAATGGAAAAAAAGTGATTTGAAATTTTTATATTTTCACAATTTTACTGTATTTTTGATCAAATAAATGCAGACCCAATGAACATAAGACTCCAAACAAAAATCTCACTGACCCCAAACTGTTGAACAGTAGTGTACACTGACTTATACATTTATATACACCTCTTCTATAATGAACATCCGGTTATCATAAATAAAAAAGCCTCATTAAATGTAGAAAGTTTAAAAAGAAATCCTCAATTAGTGGTCTAATCTTTTGTTAATTCTTAGAAAAGCAATTGAAGCAACTTGAAAATTATTAATAATTAAAAATGATAAACATCTGAAAACTTTGTCTGCCAAATCAAACTCGTGGTGTGCCCAAAAAGTCATGTGGTGTAACCAACATGCTGGAAAAGACAGAAAATTGTGTCACAGAGAGACCCCTGAAGACTCTCATTTCTATGTGGAGATCAAAATGTCTCATAACATATTACATAAACTCCTTTTTATGACAAGGAGAGTTGAATTCAGTTTGTAAAATGTCACGTGGTGCAACTTTCCAAAAAACGTAAATATTCATGAATTATAATCAAAGATATGCGTGTTGTTTAAAAAAAAAATGTTGATAATGGTGTGCAGATTTTTCCATCACCCAAAAATATGTCAGATTACGTAAGTAAAATGGCTTGGGAATGCCATCCCATATTGACTTTAAAATCTAAAAACAGAAAGTCTTGCGCAATGGGACGCACACATTTCTCAAGACAATAATACACTGCCGGCTCCTGAGACCTTACACTGTTTTCTGTTAAACAATAATAAAACAGTTTCTGCTCTGCCTTGGCATAACAAACTCCTACAGATTTGCCGTTTTAGTGACCCTAAAGAGGCCGGGAGTCACTTACAGAGCTTAACAGCTTCTTCAGCTAAGCATGGATGCGCACATGAACACATGGGGAGAGGAGAAAACACTCGCACTTGACACACTGACTTCCAGAAAAGCGCAGTCCTCTGAGGGAAAGAAATATAATCCAATCAGCAGTCAAAGGACATGCAGTACAGGCAGAGCAGAGCGTCCCAACAGGCACTCGAAAGACAAACACGCACAGCTGCTCCGAGAGCATTACAATAGTTTCTCTGTCTGTACAAGTGTGTTCTCTCCTGAGAGTCATGCTGCTTTAAAGTGGCTAGATGCTGAGGTATTTCCCTCCAGTGTATCGTACCTCCATCACACACCATGTACTTCCAGCCTCAAATGTGATGTAACAGGGTTAGGCTCCATCAACAGCATTTGTCAAACATAACTGATTACCACAGAAAATATTTTTTTGTTCTTCAATCAATCAATGCATTAAAGGAAAGGTTTACAGAACATAGAAGTGCAATAAAAAGAAAGGATCCAAAGCAGGGGTGCCCAAACTCGGTCCTGGAGAGTTTAGCTCCAACTTGCCATAACAAACCTGCCTAGAAGTTTCTATGCCTCGTAAGAGCTTACTAGGCATAGATTAGCTGGTTCAGGTGTGTTTGATTAGGGTTGAAGCTAAACTCTGCAGGACACCGGCCCTCCAGGACCGAGTTTGGGCACCCCTGATCTAAAGTCCTGTTGCAATGTCATCTTTCTTTTTTCTTGGGATTGAAAAGATTAAGCAGAATTCAAGAGGTGGTAACATTGATTGCCTAAGAAAGAAGCGGGAAGCTTTTTGGATTTTTTCTTTGAAAAGTCTGTTTCCAAAAGGTATGAACGAGGATGAGGTATGAACGAGTTTCTATGATGGTGGTTTCATGTGTGTTTCTGCAGTGTATGTTTTCTGATGTGTGTTGATCTGATGTGAACCTGCTCTGATTGGGTGATTATTACTTGTGGATAGTTAACTCCTATTAATTAGTGTGATGACTTGAATTAAGCTTGTCAGCTGTTGCTAATTTGTGAATGTATAAGCAAATATGGAGATGTGCCTTTTAAATGTTTGTGTAGGATGTGTGTTTGGTGGCAGTGCTGGAATCTTTCCTCACATTCTAGGCTATATAACAGTACAGTATAGTCAAAAGTTTGGACACATTTCCCATTAGTGTGTCCAAACTTTTGACTGGTACTGTATGTAGAATACAGTATATATATATATATATATATATATATATATATACACTGTACATAAACACATTTTTTGCAATGATAACTCAAATGTGGTGATCAAACACTTGTGTGTCAGTCACTATGTGACAAATAGGCCTATGCAATGGAAGCAGGGTATTTAACACTTTAACAATAAACTTTATCATTCAAAATGAGTCTGACATCAGTGCACTTAACAGTAAACTTCACTTATTATAAATAACTTAAAAAACACAAATAGAACAAAATATATATAACTTGAATTAAGAAATTAAACAAGGTAACTGTGTAGGGCAAGCAAGCTACTGCCAAACCAACAGGGGCAGGTTTATGCAGGAAGCACAGCTTTTCTAAACGTAAACATCTAAAATGAATAAATAATAACAATGAATAATATTTTTTCACAAATTCTGTATTTTCTGGTAATCAAATGAACATGCAGAACATGAGGATTCGTATTTAAAATTGTTTTAAAAAAAATTTAATAGTCACTAGTCTATATCGTGATTTGATTTAAATGTACTGACCTGTTTTTTATTTATTCATCAAAAATAAGACAAATTCCATGAAATTCCGCGTTATACAGTAAAATCCATTTTTATGAATGGATTCCACGATTCTGTCAGTGTTTTCCACATCGCGGAAATCACAGGGCCCTACTAATGTAGCAAACGAGTATGAAAATCTCATTGTGAGAGTAAAAGATGGGGACATTGTCTATTTACTTTATAGCATTGAGTCTCATCAACTAGGTGACAACGTAGCATTAAATCACCATTCAACTGACTCAAGCCACCACCGCACTGCCATCTATTGGACTGCAGAAAGATACTAACTTTTCAATCTGCTATGTTACTGACTGTACTGACAAACTATGCTGACACACCATGTCTACACTGGACGCAACAAAGCGACTGTTGAATATCATTTGTATTTTGTGTCAGTACGCCATAAATAGAACGAGGCATCAGTTTACTGTCAGGATTTGTCGTGTCGTGCCGCATCCAGTGTAGACAGCATCACTGATTATAATGGGTTCTATTGTATTTTGTTGCACCGCACCGCTCGCGTCCGGTGTACAAATCCGTTAGGAAATGTGATGCGACTAATGTGATAAGCATAAGTTCTGGGCTGCAGCGTGGCCGGTATAAACACAAGAACTGACTGAGTGGCCGCGGAGCTGTATGCGGCACAGACGCGTGCAGTGATGCACAGATCAGCTTTAACGTCACTGAATCTGCCGTTAAAAATTAACCATCTATTCATTTAATCAATATGCTAAACTAAGAATTAGAATCATTGTAATGTGATGATCAAATACACTGCAAAAAATGCTTTTCTTACTTAGATTTTTTTTTGTCTTGTTTCCAGCCAAAATATCTAAAAAATTAAGCGTTTTTGCTTGAAACAAGCAAAATTATCTGCCAATGGGGTAAGCAAAATAATCTTGTTTTCTGTTTGAAATAAGATAATTTTTTACTTGATTTAAGAAGATTTAGATAGATAGATATTTTGACTGAAAACAAGACAAAAAAAACGAAGAAAAGCATTTTTTTGCAGTGTATAGGTGCGGGAGGGTGGAGGGCGTTACATTTTTCCTCACCAAAATCGTTCTTAAAAAATTGAAATAAATTCACATAAGTTAAAATTACAACTGCGAAAATGATTGATATTATGACATAAATGCTGTTGCATTAACTCATATTGAACCCTGAGCATTCCTTTAATATCTGTCTGTTAGCGATTAGCATGAATTGTCAAAACACGCTATTGTGACTGAGACTCACATTCACTTTTGTCCGGCTCTCTAAATGGAGAACAGTGAATGGGAGGCTGTGTGTGATTGAGAGAGAGAGAGATGAGCGTATGCGGGTGTGTCAGGGTCAGTTTGGACTTTGTGAAGGGAAAAACACTGACAATGTCATTCAGTCAGGCCCACACAGATACAATGACCCCAAAAACAATTTGGACACTTTATTTTCACTATTATCAACTAGTAAGAAACAGCATAGTATGTGCTTATTATGTGCCTAAGCTGTGCCTATAGCCTGAACTATCTAAAGGTGAGGTCAGATTTAACATTGCATGGTGAATTTTCACAGGCCAAATCCAGTCATTTGAAAAGGAATCCATGCAATTGGGAATTTAACATGAAGGCGAAATATTTCCCCTCACAGATTTCACAAAAATTTCAATTAGGTCACGTTAACCATCAGAAAACGGCCTGGTTTGAATGTGATTTCTGTGTGAAAATGTCTGGATGGCTTTGCATTCTATAAACCATCAAAGCAAGTGACATCTGCAAATAAATAATACATGTATTTTATATGTATATTTCATTTAAAATGATCATATTATTATTTAAAGCCCTTAATATATTGCTTGTTTAGACATTCTTCCTAGAAATTAAGACAAAATACTGATTAAGAATGTGATTTTTGGAATGGAAGATAACTTGAAATCAATTCAAGTGTTTTTAAATAATAATTATAATGTTGCAAAACTCCTGTGCAAGATTACCGTTAATAATTATGTGATTCGCCAACAGCTCTTGGGTGATGTGATACTGCAATCTGTGGGTGGACTATTAGGGTGAAAAGTAAAGAAGGATTTTTCACCTAGCGGTTTATTTACATAAGCAAACTACTCTCTATCGCTAATGACTCTGCCTTTTGTTTCTGTCGGCAGAGCAAACAAAACATCCGCTTTCATGTGAGGAGAAAGAGAGAGCGAGAGAAAGAGATACTGAAATCAGACAGAGCAAGACATAGGAGCGTTGTGATCTGGAGGAAAAGTCCGTTTGAGGCAGAACAAGCTGTTCGGGGATTGTTTTTTGGTAGTATTCCATGAGCAGGAGGGAATTGAGAGACAGAACGGGTCAGGCGGGCTGAGTGCGGAGCTACAGGGGCATTTCAGCTCCCCATTCCCCTCTTCCATCACCATCTGCTCCAACAGAATTAATAACTTCATTACCAATTCAATCTGCATCGGCTTCCTTAAATGAAAAAAATCAACAGGCGTCCACTGTGGAAATACAGTAGATACTTTGGAAGTTATTTTCACTCTTACAGTGGCTACATATGGTTAACAATGGTATTCATAGTTCAGACATTAGTATTGTTTGCTAGTGTTTGTTTACCTTAAAGATCACACCTTTTTATGGTACTCTGTTCTCTAGATATGTCTCAGGTCCTATAATGTAAGACAAGGGGATGTGTTTGTGTGGGCGGAGCTCGCTCTGCAAATAAATGAATAACAATGAATAAAAAATGTAACAATTCTAACATTATTCAAAATACATAGTGACTGAGATAATCTTTGTCAAGGAGTACATTTAATTGTTCATAAAGAGTTCACAATTTGAACATTTTTTTTTCCCTTTGAAAATGTATTTTCAAGATCAGAGGTAAATTTCGCAAGATGATATTCAAGCTCTATTTAAAGCATTAATATTATAATTTAAAGTTATAATATTTAATGTTACAATGCTAATATATAGTTATATTATACTATATGATATTATTTATATGGAATATTATAATAGTAATATTTTAATATTATTATTTGATCATATTGAGTTCACAATTGGGATGTTCTTGTTTCTTTTGAAAATCACACAATGATATTCAAACAATGATATTCAAAATATATATATATATATATATATATATATATATATATATATACACATATATACATACACTGTTAATTATAATAGTGTTAATTATTATAATATATACATAATTATACCGAAGTACAATAATATTTGTTTAATATTAATAATTGTTCAATACTATACTACTATTAATTATTAATTATAATAATATTGTCCATCCATCCATCCACCCACCCACCCATCCATCCATCTAATATTGTAATAATATCCATTTAATATTAATAATAATTTTGTACTACTAATAGTAGTATTAGTAATAATAGTTAGTAAAATAATAATTAGTAAAAAAAAAAAGGGCCCAAAAACTGATTAACATGCAGAAAAATATGTTATTTTTGTGGCAGTGATCTATCATATCTTGTATCGTTAGGACATTTTGTCCGTCTGACTGTTTAGAAAAAAAACTGCACATCTCCACATGATTCGAGCTGTCATTCATGTTATTATTTTCAATATAATATTTAGGGGTTAGGGTTTAGTATAGGCAATACTTTATGAGATGCTTGCTTTAACAAGCAAATAGTTTTGCAGACTGAGAGAAATGCCTTGTACTGAAAATACCAAAATGCACAAAAAATTTGTGATAAAGTGGAAAGCTACAAGAAATATAATCATGATCTTGTAACACAAAATTACAGTCCAAAGCCTTGCACTTTTGAGTCAATCACGCCAGTCAAGAGCTCTTGAATTGCAATGAAAGTCCCAGACAACGGTTAACAGGATCTTGAGAGGCATGAATGGCTGGTTGGAGAAAAGCAGGACTGGTCAGGCCTGAGCCAGGAACAGTTCAAGTGCCCAAGCGCAGACCGGTTGCACGGTAACTGTTGGATGAAAGCCGAAGAGCATAAGATGATGTGTTACTGAGGGAGAAATGCTCCGCATAATGACACAAATGTGTGGAGTGGGCTCTCTGGTTTGCGACAAGTGCCAGAAATCTCGAGTGGTGACTGGAGATGGCGACTGACTGCGAGTGGCGAGTTGGCAGCGGTACGGGAGGAAGGGTCCATCTGCACACATGCTGCCAAACAGAGGAAATGACAAACTAAATATGGTTCCAATAAAGTGTTAGAAATACCTCCTTCAGATGGACAAAGGTCGAGGCAAAACTTGTATGAGCGTTGATGACAAAATCACTAATTAACACAGGATTGTATAAGACATTGCATTCAAGAGAATGCATAAATAATTGTATTTCAGCCAGATGAGGTGAATGAATCAATGAATGAATGAGATTTGAAAATAGATGCTGCTTGTCCATGCAAAAGTCGCTGCCATTATGCTAGGATGTTTAAAGTAGCTGCTAGAGCATTTCTGAGTGGTTGCTAAGATGGTTTTGAATACATTGCATTTTCTTTCAATGCAAGCCTAAAAGGTTTTATCTGGCTATTTTATTGTCTGACCAAGCAAAAATGGTCTAAACACTAAAGGTGCAAAACAAAACCCTAATGAATTTTCAAAAGAAATAATTTTAGTAGGTAAAAAAAAAGTTATTTAATGTCAATAGTGTAGCAAAGCATGATGCATGAAGCACAGATGTCAATGTCTTCCTATTGGTCAACATGTTACCATACCGAAATCTTTTTTCACACTAACATAAAACTCCTGATCACACAGATTCCTGTACTTTGACTGCAAAATTTCACTGATCAATGGTAAATGTCACACAAACAATTTGATGTATCTTTCAAGTCTATGTTCATGTCCTTCATGGCGTGTTAAATGAACTTAAGTTGAGGATCTCTGTGCGAACAAACAAGTATATTCCATAACAAATACTGCAGCAGCCTCAGAGTATGTATTTTAAATATTGTCACAATCGTTTAGCTTTTATTAATTTGATTGATTATGATTTCACTGTCTTCTTGTCACGGTGCTGCTGTGTTGGACCGCAGATATGATGGAGAGAAACGAGGAACAGTCTTTATTTTAAGGAAATAAGGAAAGAAAATACACATAGCACGGGGAATCTACGATTAAGACAGGACGTAGGACTCAGGAAACACAGGGCTAATATACTCGGAATGTAATCAGGGAGAACTGAAACAGGTGGAGTAATTAATCAAAAACCATGGAAACTAATGAGGGAACACCTGAAATCAAAGAACACAATCAACACGAGGGGGAGGAAAACACAAGACACATGACTGACATTACTCCCCCCTCCCTGAAGGTGTGTCCACGCGCCACACAACATCCAATGGGGAAGGGGGGTGGGCGCTCTGGAGGCCAGTGGAAGCTATGGTCACTGAACGAGCATCACCTTGTTGTTCCTTTACAATAGCTGCTTCCATTACAGATTTGCACAAAACTTAAGCCATATTTTATACATGTCGAAAAAAGAGACGGCGTTTCCGTTAACCGATGTTATGCAACTAAAGTGTTTTTTTTTCTCTCGCAATAAGTCACGCCGATGGATTTTAGTATGGTTATGTATATCACAGCCACTGCACTAACCATTATATTTAATCGAAGGAGACATATGCGTGTATCTTTACAGAAGCAACATGGAGAGTTCTGTGATGCTTCTAAAACGTGTCGCGGCGTGGCTGGTATAAACAGCATTGACTAGAGTGGCCGCGGTCAGCTCTGGTGGCCGTGTTGAAGCATTAATGCAGTGTAAACAAGGAGTCATCCAAACATTAATGGTAAGGGAAACCCCATATACTTGAGATACTTAGTACGGTTATAGTACGTTGAAGAATGACTTTTTATGTACACCATTTGACCTAAACATTGACCTAAAAAATGCATTTCCATTGCAGTTTTGCAAAATATTCCTTTTTTGAAATGGGAGTGTAAAAAAACTTTTTTTTTTTTTTGCGATATATGGGCAGTTTTGCGAATTTGATGCGTTTCCATTAGGTGTTCAATTCACAGTTTCAATTTCCACAATTTGAAGGGTAATGGAAATGCAGCTAATGACACTTTTCCAAAACCTTCACTCTCTCTGTTCCTCAAACTGAACTACTGAGATCATCACATCTTTCAAGAAGCAACTGAAGATGCCTTTCCTGCCAACACTTAACCACCCTAAAAACCCTTAAACCAATGCACTTACCTCTTCTTTCTCTTCTCTGCATTTCTCCTCTGCTCTAGCTTTATTCCTTATGTAGCTTTCTAAACGTGGCATTGTATACTGTAAATATCGTTGGCTCTAAGACAAATTGTCACTTGTGTCTTCTAAATTCATAAATGTAAACAAGTTTGGAGTTCATAATGTTGGAGTTCCGTACAGAATTAAGGTACAGCACTTCCATTGTGATTAAAAAAAAACTATAGATAAGAAAAACTTCAGTCAGATATATTTGACATATTCCAAGAAATATAATTATCTACTCAAATTGCACAATTTAAGCACAATTTTAAGTAAAACTACATTACCTGAGCTAATTTTCAATAACTAATAAAGCTGTGCTATAATTCTGCAAACACAGAAAAAAGTTGATATATTGCTAAACACAATAGCAATGATACCTATACAGGAATAACTAAGTTAAATTACACACTGAAGTTCATTGAACAACAGGTAATGAGATTTTTTTTTTTTTGCTTTTAATGCACCTCTATTTTTAGTTTCTCATAAAAACTAAGAGAGATGTAATGTTTCGACATCCCATGAGTCAAAACCAGGCTAGCATGGAAACCAAAACGTGCTCTCTGACATGAGTTTGGATAGAAGAGTGAAAATGAAAAACAACTTTTGCTCTCCTACATTGCGTTTGCATGCAATACACAAAAGACATTACATTTGCTTGTAGAGGGAGTAACAAGCCAAATCAGGGTTGTAATTTAATTTCTAAAAAAAGGAATTACAGGGCAGATTTCTAAATAAGGTGTTGGAGTGAGAGAAGAATTGTTCATTTGTGTGGCACCTGCTTCAGTCTGAAGCCCAGGAGTATTCCAGGACAGATAATTCCACACATTCACACGGGATGTTATTATAACTTCGGCAAGGTTAGAGGAAGTCACCGCGGCAATTACTCACCTCCCACCAGCCTCATTAAACCTCTGACCAACCACGGCTCCTCATCATACACACAGCGCAATGAGACGGCCAATCAGGGAGCAGACAGGCGGCATGCCGCCACCCACACAGTGACAGGGTATTGAGAGGTTGTCTGTCTGAGCACCTGAAATACATTTGTTTATTCACAGTGTGTCGCCTGGCCAGACGGGGAGGAGGCTCGTCTCTTCTCTGCGAGATGGAGAGGAGGGCAGGGCTGAACTAGCGCTGAAGACGGCCTCCCTTCCAGGGACTGTGATCATATGCTGCTTTTAGAAAATGTATCTGTATGGTGATTTACGAGTAAAACGCCTGCTGAATGACGGAGTGTTGCTTTTTTCATCCTTAGTGCTATTTTATAGATATATCCTGTCACGAAACCACAGTAAAATGGTACAATTAAAGGGATAGTCCATCCAAAAATTACAATTCAGTTATCATTTACACACCAATGTGACATTTCAAACTTGATGGCTTTTTTTCTTACATGCAGCACAAAGAGAGATATCTCTTATCATATTAGAGAGATATCTCTTATCACATCATATTGAATGTTCAAGCTGCTCTTTTCCACACAATGAAAATGAATGGGGACTGGGGTTTCAAAAATTTGTGTGATTTGTATATTGCATTTGGCACCCCAAATCAGCATGGTTATTGTAAACTAAAACTGAAATTAGTGTTGGTTAATTGAATTAAATCTGAATTAAAACTAAATATAAATATCAGTTGAAATGTACATTTTGAAAACTTGGCAACATGAAATAAGAAAAGTTGAAATTGAAGTACTAAAATCACAAAAGTATATAACAAAATTACTAAAATTTGAACTAAAATTAAAATAAACTTAATAATAAAAATAAAAAATATAAAAATAAAGCTAAGTGACTGAAGCAGCAAACACTAAATCAGAAGTAGAAAAGAAAAAGCGTATCAAATAAATTACTAAAACTTAAAATAAATATAAAAATAACAAAAATAAATCCAAGTGACTGAAAAAGCTCATTAAAAATATTAACAAATATACTATTTAAATATTATATAATATTAAAATACTGCTCAAAACCAATGGCATTGGAATTACTTATGTCAAAGCTGGAATGACATATCTTGCCTTGTCATATTTGGATATGTACAAACATGAATAAGACTTTAAATATTATCATTAAATAACTAACAATTTTAGCCTTTTTAATCACACAAAATTATATGATTTAAAAACACTAGTTTTTAAATATTTTAAATAATTTTAAATAAGGAAATAGTGTACAGATCTTATAGACGAATGTTATGGCTACCATTCACTTTCATTGTGAATGAAATAGCAGCGTGAAAATTCTGCTTGATGTCTCCTTTTGTGTTCCAATGAAGAAAAAAAACATAAGTTTGGAATGACCTGACACTGAATAAATGATAAGATAATTCCCATTTTTTGGAAGAACTGTATATTATATATACAGGTGCATCTCAATAAATTAGAATGTCGTGGAAAAGTTCATTTATTTCAGTAATTCAACTCAAATTGTGAAACTCGTGTATTAAATAAATTCAATGCACACAGACTGAAGTAGTTTAAGTCTTTGGTTCTTTTAATTGTGATGATTTTGGCTCACATTCCTTGTGAAGGGTGTCAATGATTAAACAAGTCAGATCAGCAGTCTTCCCCATGATTGTGTAGCCTAGTGAACCAAACTGAGGGCCAATTTTGAAGGCTCAGGAAACCTTTGCAGGTGTTTTGAGTTGATTAGCTGATTGGCATGTCACCATATTCTAATTTGTTGAGATAGTGAATTGGTGGGTTTTTGTTAAATGTGAGCCAAAATCATCACAATTAAAAGAACCAAAGACTTAAACTACTTCAGTCTGTGTGCACTGAATTTATTTAATACACGAGTTTCACAATTTGAGTTCAATTACTGAAATCATTTTTTTTTTATTTAATAAAACTTTTCCACGACATTTTAATCTATTGAGATGCACCTGTATATATATGTCTCTTTCAGTAAAACCAGGTTTAAAAAAGGGACAACAGTCATAGTAGGCCTGTCTGTAGTTCCCATGTCTGAAGGAGAACTGACGTGCAATCATTCCCATTACACAGGAGAACAATTTTCCCACATGATTGTCACAAACGCTTCCAAACAGAAAAACTTGAAATGTCAAGAAAGGAAATTCATTCTTACAAACTTCATTTTTTGTAACTTGTGTACGAGACATCAGTCATTTTTCATATATTTCTGAGATGTAGTTACAAACTTTATTGGAATCACTGGCCTCCCCTGTGAACCAATAGCACCACAGCAAGAACAACTGAGAAAGAAAGTGCACGTAAACAAATAGCCTGCGAGATTAAGAAAGGATGAAAGAATATTGACTTAAGATTGAGCAATTAAAGTGTGTCTCATCCCCGGTTGTTTAAACACAGCGTCCCCATGCACAGCCTGATGAATCTGCCTCTAGATCCCGCTGGAGCGGAGCGCTGATGACTAACATGATATTTTTACTCCGTAATTATGTAACTCATCGGAAACGCAGCACAAGTGTGAAGCACATGGAAGGTGCAGATACGGTCCACACGATCCAGGAATTGTTTGCCCACCAAAGTGTTTCTGACACCTTTTGCTTTGCACATTATGTCCAGGATTGTTCGTGCCAAAGCGCTGCTTTAAGCAACCTTTATTTTAAGGCTTTGTTCTGGATAATATTCAGATTAAATACATTGACTTGCATTAACAGGCTTGAAGATTCATTATATCAAAGAAGAACATTCATGAAGTCACAGAGGTTATAACAAGTCTGTAAAACATCAAATTAGGATAAGACAGCATCTGTGTTTCAAAGACCTTTTTGGGAGATGTGACGTACCTTAATGTCAACCAGTAACCAGTGTCTCCAGTAAGCGCGAGACGGTTTCTGACGACTAGGAGCATCTGGATCCACCATTAATAGAGTGTATTTCTTCACCTAGAAAGAAAGAAAGAAAGATGAAAACATTACATGTGTTTTGCTTTTTGTTCTCATCATCACTTTCCTCCTGCCATTTCCTTTAGAAGCATCATTTACTTTAACTATCGCTGAAAACCCAGCGTTTTTATCAAGTGACGTACGGAAGAAAACTTTAATTAGATACTGATATTCTCAGACCACCTTCCATTCTCACACATTCACCAAATCACAATCTGTCTGCGAAGTTTTCTTTACTTTCTCTCCCTCGCTCTCTTTTTTTTTTATGAAAAACACTTCTTCATAAACAACCTGGCACATATTTTGGGTGCTACACATTAACAATGACTGACCAACTTAATTGCTCCAACTACTCATCTTCGCAAGTCCCCTCAAAGTTGAAGAACTGGGAGAGCAGATTGAATTATTGCGTGAGCACATTTGTCATCCCTGGTGGCGAGCCCAAAATCTGCCAGACCATATGATAGCGTTATTATTATACGCCTCCCTCAAGAAAACAGTGCTGTCAATCATGATTGTTGCCATGCAACAATAGCCCCTCCCCGCAACATCAAGACTAAGACGGAGACAAAAGTGAAACACTGTAGAAATTGAACCCATATGGCATATACAGGAAAATAAAATTAATTACTAAAAAAAGAAAAAAAAACAATAAAAACGGTGACAATGAAATTAAATTAAAATACCCCAAAATTAGGTTTACATTATAAAGCATGTAAATTATTATACAAATTAAACATTAAAATAAAGCCTTATATTAAACAGAGGACATTTTTACATTATTTTATTGAGTTTTAGTTTACACGTTTTTTATTATTTTATTTTTGCCAGTCCAGGAAACCCGTTTTCTGATTTCCACTGCAGCCTCAAGACAATTTATAATCAACTCTAATCATACAAGCCTATGTTTAAGCAACTGAAGCATGCAAATAAAAATCCCTGATATTCTAAGGTCTCTAGAGACTAAATCCTCTGCTCACCTGACATATAAGCTCAAACAACCATAAGCCTAATAATAGGATGATGTTTAAGTTTAAGTGATAGCAGCTCCAGGCGATTTTCAAAGAGGCAGAACAATGCTGCCTCCTCCACGGGCTGTCACTGTAAACCCTGACTGGATCTCACTGATCTGACCCCCCGTGGACAGATTAAATACCCTCCTCAGACCTGTTGCCGAAAACGGCCATGATGAAGGGCTGATGAAACCTTTGGAAGTGAATAAATGATTAGTAATACTTGCTAAAGCAGCACTTAAATAAATCTCAGGAGTTTAATGTTGCACTACATACACCTTTAATCATACTGTCAACGGGGGCTCGTCCGATATATGGAACATAATAAATAAACACAGTACACAAATATATTATATAAACAAAAACTTATTTTGGATGCTATTAATTGCGATTAATAGTTCGACAGCACTAGAAAAAACACAAAACATTACAGATTACAGAACAAGTAGCAGGTCCATTGCGCTTACACTTAACACTTAGACTTTATGCACAGATCTATTTATACAATACATATCAATTGACATAAATTGCAATATTTCATACACACTTTTCACTGGTATATCGTGAATGATAAGATATTGCCCATCCCTAACACACATACACACACACACACACACACACACACCCATTCTGTGGATTCAGCAAGTATTCAGACCCCCTTTACTTTTTTCAACTTTGTTAGTTGCAGCCTGATAATACAATTGTTTAAATAAATTTTTTTTCTTATTAATCTACACTCCGTACCTCATAATGACAAAGTGAAAACTGGATTTTAGAAATGTCTGTTTATATACTTATTAAAAAGAAAAAAAAAAACTAATCAGTACTTAGTTGAAGCACTTCTTGGCAGCAATTATACACACATGGATTGGGGGATTTTCTGCCATTATTCTATGCAAATCCTCTCAAGCTTGGTCAGGTTGGATGGGGACTGTCGGTGGACAGCCAATTTCAGGTTTCTCCAGAGATGTTCGATAGGGTCATAAGTCAGGGCTCTGGCTGGGCCACTCTAGGACATTCACAGAGTTATCCCTAAGCCACTCCTGTGTTGCCTTGGCTGTGTGCTTAGGGTCATTGTCATGTTGGAAGGTGAACCTTCGGCCCAGTCTGAGGTCCTGAGAGCTGTGGAACAGGTTTTCATTGAGGATATCTCTGTATTTTGCTCCATTCAGCTTTCCCTCAACCCTGACCGGTCACCCAGTCCCTGCCGCTGAAAACACCCCCACAGCACGAGGCTGCTACCAGCACACTTTACTTTTGGGATGGTACTCTGCAGGTGATGAGCAGAGCTGGTTTCCTACAAACATGATGCTTAGAAATTAGGTTCATCAGACCAGATAATCTTGTTTCTCACAGTCTGAGGGTCCTTTAGGTGCGGTTTTGAAAATTCCAAGTGTGTCTTCCCTGAGGAGAGGATTGAGTTTGGCCAAACCGCCATAAAGCTCAGATCGGTGGAGTGTTGCAGTGATGTTTGTCCTTCTGTAGGTTTCTCCTATCTGCACATATGATCATGGAGCTCAACTAGAGTGACCATCCTTTTCTTGGTCACCAGTCTAGACAAGGCTCTTATCCATCAATCGCTCAGTTTGGCTGGGTGACCAGCTCTT
Organism: Sinocyclocheilus grahami; assembly: GCF_001515645.1. NCBI lineage: Eukaryota > Metazoa > Chordata > Actinopteri > Cypriniformes > Cyprinidae > Sinocyclocheilus > Sinocyclocheilus grahami. The sequence continues at coordinate 1,454,147 of NW_015505644.1, forward strand.
GGAAGAGTCCTGGTTGTGCCAAACTTCTTCCATTTGAAAATTATGGAAGCCACTGTGCTCTTGGGAACCTTCAGTGCAGCAGACATATTTTTGTAGTCTTCCCCAGATCTGTGCCTCGATACAATCCTGTCTCTGAGCTCTGCAGGCAGGTTCTTTGATCTCATGGCTTGGTTTTCGCTCTGATATGCATTGTCAGCTGTGAGGCCTTTTATAGAGAGGTGTGTGCCTTCCCAAATCATGTCCAATCAATTTCATTTACCACAGGTGGACTCCAATCAAGGTGTAGAAACATCTCAGCAATGATCAAGAGAAATGGGTAGCACTTGAGCTAAATTTGAGGTGATGTTGCAGATTGATGTTTCTTGAGGTGAAGACAATTTTCTTTTTAATAATTTACAGACATTTCTAAAATTCAGTTTTCACTTTGTCATTATGAGGTACGGAGTGTAGATTAATGGGAGAGAAAAAAAAAAATTTAAACAATTGTATCAAGCTGCAACATAACAAAATTGAAAAAAGTCAAGGGGGTCGATTGATATGTTGAAAGAGATCTGTGACTGGAGATTTGTGATTGGCTAAAATGCTCAGCGCTCTAACACGTTACATTTGTAAATATGCATTTGAAAGCAGCCATATATCAGTCAATAACTTTGACAACACTACTATATTGTATATATTAAAATTTTTCAGTGATATAACAATCAAGCAGTTGAGATTTGCTATACTATACAGTACATACCGTTTAATGAATGTATGTATGCAGCTAAGGTTGTATCCAGTCTTATGCCAACATGTGTAATGTTTACTTTCAAAAACAGTGTGATACTTGCATATTTTAAAAGTACATATATATTCTTTCTTTTATTTACAGTGTTGCACACTTGTCTGCTAAACTTTCATTGTAAGTGCATTACTATAAATGTCTTTAATTGCTTTTTACAAATTGACTGACAAGTTGTAATTATATTCCATGGTAAGTGACAGCATGCCACCGATACTGTTAATAGGGCTAACTTTGTATTTAAATGCAAGAATATTCCTTTAATAATTTGACTAGAGTACTTCAATGTACATGCTTCATTGTACGTGCTTGTGTGCAGTTTCAAAACTTTCATGATGGTGAATAGGTCCAAACTTTTATTCGTTATTCTGGTCTCAACAATCATATTATTGTAACATCAATACACTACTGACATTAGGACCTATTTTCAGTGATTCCCCTAAAAAATGTGGAGAAAGCACATGCATTATGTGGGTGTGTGTCGCTGGGGTAGAGAATATATGTGTGTATGTGTATAATTAATGTGCATTTAGACAGATGGAGGAAGCAAATGCAGAGGAAAGAAAGGACAGGGAGGGAAGGTGTGAAGAGATGCAGTCTTCCCCTCACCAGCTGGGACAGGGTATGGTTTAAGTGTACTCAAAAACAACATAATATCTTACTATTTTTGGATTTAAGTCATTTTCATTTGTCTTTCATGAACAAGTTCTGATCGTTGGTGGACATCATACTTGTTTAAGATGCACTTAAGTCATGTAGGGACCAGAATGGCCTAGAAATCAAGCAGAACACAATAACACACACTGCACAGCAACATTTCCACTTTCTGAACAAAGAGTCCAGAAAGACCAAGGCTCAAAATCAAGTATTCACGTCACTTTGATTGTCATTTCCCTTTAGAGATTTCACAATAGCATGTTCTATACTGTATCTTACACTATAATGCAATTATTTTAAATTATGCTCTGCTGGAGCCATGGCCTAGCTGTTAACATGCTTCAGATTTTAAGGACCAACAGTGTCCCTAAAGGGAAAAATGGTTTATAATGCTGGTTAACCAGCAATGGAAATAAGTCCCTGGTGTGTTTCAGCCTTTGGACTGTGTCTTGGGCTTTTTCTTCTAGTTATTACTGCTATGTTCGGTTGCATACGTTTTTTGCTTTGAAAAACACAAGACACGGCAAAGGAATGGGGAATAAATGCACAGCCTTGAAATGCGTATTTAAAAGTTCAACTTATTTGTTTTTAGAATGCTGTGCCATGCGCAAGATGCGAGTGTAACGGTCAAATACGTCCATCTAGCAAGTTTACATTGAAAAACAATTGAAAAGCAACAGTGGTATCGAAAAATATCAGTGATCTCACAGTTTTCTTTGTTTGAGGCCAGCTAAATTTTGGAAACCAGGATTTGGAGATCAGTCTAGGGTTTTTGTTGTGTGTAAAGCACAATAAATTGAAATATCTTTTCTAAAAAATAAAGTGAACTTTTAAAACAAATACCAAATCAAATAAAAAACATGAATGAATAATACAAATAAAATAAAACACTTTATATAAACAAAGACTTTGCCTAGGCCTGGCCGATAAAACGGTATCGGTATTTATCGACGGTACACCTTCATCGATAACGATGAAGATTTAGAAAAAATCTTCAATATAGCGCACGATATAGGCACGTGCTATGAGTGACACAGACAGCCCACGAATACATGCTGAAATGAGTGGTGTCCCTGCCTGTGATGAGGAGATTGTGAATAAAGAATGAATAATAGTCGAATTTAAAATAAAAAACTGCATTTGAATGCAAAAACTGTGCAATCGAATGTTATGTGTGCGTCCGGGAGCCTTATCAGTGGCGCACGAGATGCGGTAATGTTGTAAGTGACGTTGTTGCATTTTAAATTATGTTTTGTTAGGCTAGACCACGAGATGCGCCGCTGCTGCGTTATGCATTCAAAATATTAGAGAAATATAGTAACTCAATGCAGAGGAGATCTTAATTAGGTTAAAACCGAAACCAAGCCATACACACTGAACGTATATTCAGGGCATTTTTTAGACGGACAAATATGACTGCTGCACTCGCATCTCACACAAGAGATGTAGCCATGCAAAGTTAAAAACATGTTAACTTTTAGAAAACACGTCGCAAATTTGTGAAGGTTTATTCCATTTCACTGCGTCTCATTTCACTTATATTTTTAAATGCAATCTGCGCGAATGACGCTTCGGCTCTTTGTATTAAGCAATGCATAAATACATTATGCTGTTTTGTTCATAATTGTTTATGCAATTTACAAAATTGTATTTGATTTATATATGTTAATTTAGACGTTACGCACATATTTTTATAGACAGTTGTTATTTCATTACACTGAATAAACAATTTAATGCGCTGCATTATTTTACTCATTGCGCCCTTCTGTGGCCTCGGGAGACAAGACAAAGGTTTCCTTAAGACTTATTTAATTTGCATATAAAACATAAGAAAGGAGATATTTGTTTAAATTTTATTTGTGTTTAACTGTTAAAAAATACAGTGGTTAAATTAAAAAAAATTATATTGCTCTTTGTTTTAAAAGGGGTTATAGAAAATGAATAATAATAATAATGAAACATTATATCGTTGATATGTTTTTCGCCCAGCCCTAACTTTGCCTGTGCTTTTTTTTTTTTTTTTTTTGTTTTCTTTTCTTTCAGCATGTCCACATTTTCCAAAAGAAAATGCACCTTGTGCAGAAAATGCATTTGAGCATTTGAAAGAATGATCTGATTTTAGCTTTGTGAAATTATGCTAACTAGGCCTACATAAAAGAATGAGAACGCAAATTCAATCTCTGACAGTAGGTGGTGCTTATGGAACAGCCGCAATCAACTTTTCTTTGGTTACTGCTCTAAACAAAGCAGCGCTGCGCTAATAAACACTACTTTAATATGCATTATACAGAGGCAAGATGAAAAAAAAAAAATACCATCAGTCAATCAGTTCTCCTTGAGATACATTCATATAAAACCCCACCCCAAATTGTATCATGATTCGTTTAACATCCAACTTGAATCATCACATAGTTTCATTGATTTTAAACTCGGGGTGCATTGTTACATACTTAATACAAGGTATTTTTTTTCAAACAGTAATAATAAAAAAAAATTTGTTCACAATATGATCTATACCACACATAGAGAAAATAGGTAGAATTTTCATTCCCTGCCAACTTTAATTTAGATGCATTACCTCATACACACTAGACTTGAAGGCTAACTAGTCCATAAAATCAACTGAATTTTACAGTACTACACTCTTAAAAATAAAGGTGCTTCACGATGCCATGGAAGAACCTTTTTGTCTAAATGGTTCCAGAAAGAACCTTTAACATCTGAAGAACCTTTCTGTTTCACAAAAGGTTCTTTGTGGCGAAAGAAGGTTCTTCAGATTATAAAAAGGTAAGAAAGAGATGGTTCTTTAAAGAACCTTTGACTGAATGGTTCTTCATGGAACCAAAAATGGTTCTTCTATGGCATCGCTTGAAGAACCTTTTGAAGCACCTTTATTTTTAAGAGTGTACAGACAATCCTAACTATTTATAGATTTAAATTTTGGCATCACACCAGAACACAAATGAAAGCTCACATTCCACAAAGTTCTGATTCCTGCCTGGAGGTCTTTAGAAGACTGCAGCATGATAGGAGTCATTTGATGTGTACGTGTTATAGTAAGAAACAGTGAACATGGAACATAAAACATGCAACATAGTAGGTCTGTATTGAAATGCTCAGCATTGAGTCTGAGACATGTAGCCTGACCCGTTTGACTTTAGCCATGGCAGTCAATGCAATGTTACAATTGAGCTGAAATGAGTGGTGTCCCTGCCTGTGATGAGGAGATTGTGAATAAAGAATGAATAATAGTCGAATTTAAAATAAAAAACTGCATTTGAATGCAAAAACTGTGCAATCGAATGTTATGTGTGCGTCCGGGAGCCTTATCAGTGGCGCACGAGATGCGGTAATGTTGTAAGTGACGTTGTTGCATTTTAAATTATGTTTTGTTAGGCTAGACCACGAGATGCGCCGCTGCTGCGTTATGCATTCAAAATATTAGAGAAATATAGTAACTCAATGCAGAGGAGATCTTAATTAGGTTAAAACCGAAACCAAGCCATACACACTGAACGTATATTCAGGGCATTTTTTAGACGGACAAATATGACTGCTGCACTCGCGTCTCACACAAGAGATGTAGCCATGCAAAGTTAAAAACATGTTAACTTTTAGAAAACACGTCGCAAATTTGTGAAGGTTTATTCCATTTCACTGCGTCTCATTTCACTTATATTTTTAAATGCAATCTGCGCGAATGACGCTTCGGCTCTTTGTATTAAGCAATGCATAAATACATTATGCTGTTTTGTTCATAATTGTTTATGCAATTTACAAAATTGTATTTGATTTATATATGTTAATTTAGACGTTACGCACATATTTTTATAGACAGTTGTTATTTCATTACACTGAATAAACAATTTAATGCGCTGCATTATTTTACTCATTGCGCCCTTCTGTGGCCTCGGGAGACAAGACAAAGGTTTCCTTAAGACTTATTTAATTTGCATATAAAACATAAGAAAGGAGATATTTGTTTAAATTTTATTTGTGTTTAACTGTTAAAAAATACAGTGGTTAAATTAAAAAAAATTATATTGCTCTTTGTTTTAAAAGGGGTTATAGAAAATGAATAATAATAATAATGAAACATTATATCGTTGATATGTTTTTCGCCCAGCCCTAACTTTGCCTGTGCTTTTTTTTTTTTGTTTACATGTTTTCTTTTCTTTCAGCATGTCCACATTTTCCAAAAGAAAATGCACCTTGTGCAGAAAATGCATTTGAAGCAAAAACAGAATGATCTGATTTTAGCTTTGTGAAATTATGCTAACTAGGCCTACATAAAAGAATGAGAACGCAAATTCAATCTCTGACAGTAGGTGGTGCTTATGGAACAGCCGCAATCAACTTTTCTTTGGTTACTGCTCTAAACAAAGCAGCGCTGCGCTAATAAACACTACTTTAATATGCATTATACAGAGGCAAGATGAAAAAAAAAAAATACCATCAGTCAATCAGTTCTCCTTGAGATACATTCATATAAAACCCCACCCCAAATTGTATCATGATTCGTTTAACATCCAACTTGAATCATCACATAGTTTCATTGATTTTAAACTCGGGGTGCATTGTTACATACTTAATACAAGGTATTTTTTTTCAAACAGTAATAATAAAAAAAAATTTGTTCACAATATGATCTATACCACACATAGAGAAAATAGGTAGAATTTTCATTCCCTGCCAACTTTAATTTAGATGCATTACCTCATACACACTAGACTTGAAGGCTAACTAGTCCATAAAATCAACTGAATTTTACAGTACTACACTCTTAAAAATAAAGGTGCTTCACGATGCCATGGAAGAACCTTTTTGTCTAAATGGTTCCAGAAAGAACCTTTAACATCTGAAGAACCTTTCTGTTTCACAAAAGGTTCTTTGTGGCGAAAGAAGGTTCTTCAGATTATAAAAAGGTAAGAAAGAGATGGTTCTTTAAAGAACCTTTGACTGAATGGTTCTTCATGGAACCAAAAATGGTTCTTCTATGGCATCGCTTGAAGAACCTTTTGAAGCACCTTTATTTTTAAGAGTGTACAGACAATCCTAACTATTTATAGATTTAAATTTTGGCATCACACCAGAACACAAATGAAAGCTCACATTCCACAAAGTTCTGATTCCTGCCTGGAGGTCTTTAGAAGACTGCAGCATGATAGGAGTCATTTGATGTGTACGTGTTATAGTAAGAAACAGTGAACATGGAACATAAAACATGCAACATAGTAGGTCTGTATTGAAATGCTCAGCATTGAGTCTGAGACATGTAGCCTGACCCGTTTGACTTTAGCCATGGCAGTCAATGCAATGTTACAATTGAATTGCTCACTTATTCAATTGTGAAAATGAAAACCAATACCTTCTACCAAGAATACACAATTAATATGCTATTCTAAAAGAGTTTTGGAAACTGTAGCCTGGAAGTTAGCTTTAAGTATCAATCTTGAAGTATGCAATTTGAATTCTGCATTTGGGCACTAGTTACGCATGACTTTTTATGAGCCAATACACTATGGAAATGGGGTTATTCCAGTAAGAAACTGCGACAAACATGTAGGTAATGAAGGAATGGGAAAACAAAGTAGCTAAGATGAAGAGAGAAAAGAAGTACAGAGAAATCAAGGCCCCATTGTGAGTTTATAAGTTCATGGTTTATCCCTGACCCGATACCAAGCCGTCTTGTCCATTCAAAAGCCTATAAATATCCATTCTGCTTTATCCTTCCCTCTCTCTCCATAAACACACACAGACAACCATAAACACACACACACACAAACACACACTTGGGACCCGCAGCTAACGCAACGCAATCAATCCCAAATCCCTCTTTAAGCAGTGAAAACACTTGAACTGGTTGGGTAATTAACAGGTATCTGTGTTGTGATTAAGATACAGAGACGGCTTAAGGATCATCGACTGTAGCTTAGTGCAAGGTTAGCCGATCAATGAGTAAATACAGGGGAAATTGGCCCATTAAAAAGAGCACCAGATGAATACTGATCTCAAAAATGGAGAACAATTACATCTAACAAATGGTGGAAAAAGTTTCCAAGATCTCAAAACCTAGCAAACCTAGACAGCATATTTTGGCATTATAAACCCAAAGTTGATTGTTAAAATGTGCCAATGATTCCCAAAAGAGCTGAGACACAGACAAAACAAAAACAATCCATATTTCATTGTGTATGTGTCAATCAACTAACTAGTTCCCCATTACATGAATCAGTAAATCGTGAACACAAAGGGCAATGATGCACCAAACATTAGGACACTGATGATTGAATGACCTGCAAGATTATATCGATTATTATAAATGTGCCACCAATTTGCCTAAACATAAAATAGATACTGCATAATTTGTCATTAGACTGTGTTGGCAAGACTGACAGGGCTCAGCATTGAAATGTAACAAGCAATATTCTTCTCATATCATTTACTATCGTGCTGTTTTGTAAAAGGTGCTCAATTATTAATAAACTCTTTCATTAATGTCACAGTATTCCTTCTGCACATTTATTCTTGGCTCAGTCTTGACTTAATCATCATTTCACAGCACTGAAAATTAAGCAGCAGTACAGAGACCACCTGAGGACACTTGTAAACAAGAGAGTTTATACGTGTTTGGAGACAAGCTACAAGTGTAAGGAGAAAATGAAGTGAACAGTATTGGGAAAAAAAGACAAAGGGATGCAAAAGGACAGAAGAAGAAAGGACAAAGGAAGAGGACAGAGGAGTAGAGCAGAGATTTGGAGAGGAGGGCTGGTTTGGGCTGCTATCAGGACAGGGGATGGGATGGGATGGGGCCGCTCTCAGGGGTCAAAGGGTTTAAGGTCAGAGCAGGGGCAGTAATTGAATCCAGTCTGTGGTGGAAAAAGGGACAGTGGAAATGCTGAGATTAAACTGGGACAGGAAACACACACACGCTTGAACACCTCTGTTTCACTCTGTCCTCATTTCCCACACACACACATAGGTCACGGTTTTAAAAGAGAACATTTAGGGTTAGGAAAGATGTCCCTTACTGTCAATGCTGGTCTGTACCTTCAGATATCTTTGCCTAATGAGTGACTAAAGAATAAAACCGAGACACAGGACAAGCTTCATCTATTAAAAGTGAAACACTGGCTACTTATAACTATAAAAATTGTACTCCACTTAGTTCAATAATCTAGATCTTTATTTATTCTCATTTATATCTTATATATTATTTAAATCTCACAACTAGGGCTGGTGTTTCAGCAACTTCAGTCATTATTTACTCGCCCTCCACTCGTGGATTTTCTAAGATTCTTTATAGAGCTATTTTCGATACGATGACAAAAATTAAAAACAAAACAAAAAAACACTGAAACATTAAGACAGACACTGTATATAATAAAGGTAAAAAAAGAAGTAAAAAATAAAAAATAGCAGCTGTGATTGCCAGAAAAAAAAAAGTATCAGCATTTTCAATTTCAAGTTCTACATACTGATAAAATCAAATGTAATAAAGTAAAGCATTTTACTAAAGTTAAATTTGCAGTAAAAAACATTAAGTAAAATAATATTTTTATTACTAAAAATCATTTTTTACCTGTTTTTTTTATAATATACTAACAACAACCATCTGAAAAACACAGGTGGAAATGAGAAAACCACATGTAGACTCATATAGGTGCTCTGTGTCATACACACAAATACAAAATATCATGATAACACACAACACTAAAATAATGTAATAAACATTACTTTAATTGGAACATTACCCTAATGTACACAGCTGATAACAAAAGACTAAAAGACATAGTTATTCCAATGAAAAACATCAAATCAATAGTGAATTCTATGAATTCTGTACAGTTTCTCACTTCAAATTGATTTATTCTTTTCCACTTCCAAAAACTACATTTGAAGTTTTGTACTGTAAAATTACATTAGATCTATCAAAATGTTTAACCGTTACCAACCACAGCTGTCAAATTTCATTTGCAATTATTTAAAATTGTCACAACAAAACATGGTATGCCAGATTTGAAATCAATGCATTCTAAATGCTACTGTTTTTTGCCCAGAATAAGTTTAGGCATCTGAAAGTGTCAATCAAAATTGAGAGCTGCTGCAAAAAAGACACTTATAAATGTAAAATTATGCTCTATGCTTCATATACAAGTTCTTGAATGGACAAGAGCAGCTAATAATTCTGCAAAATTCTCCTTTTCATTTCCTCAAAGGACATTTTTACAGGTTTTGATCAACATGACTGATTTTATTTTATTTTTGTGTCTTGCTCAAGGGCAGCATGGCAAATATTCAAGGTTCACTTCTTTTTATAGTGAACCACCTTTCGGATATCCAGTCTTGAGCAAAGTTTCCCTGTTGAGGAACAAAAACCCTGGTGTCCTGTACGACAGTCAGACATATTGTCCACATTTACAAAGACAGTTGCAGATTGTGCGCAGCATGTATGCTTGAGTTTAGCATTTGCAAATGCTCGTTTGTGTGTGTGTGTGTGTGTGTGTGGGAGAAAGTGAATGGTCATGGGCTCTCATAAGCAGAGCTCCTGCCATGCCACCACCCACCGCTGTAACCTGAACTTCATATCATCCTGCACAAAAAGGCTCTAGAGATGCAAACGCAGCACGTCGAAAAGTGATTACAGTTATTACTGAATGGATGTGGGTGACATGAGTGTGGTTCCTTAACGCTCTGCGCTGCTAAGTGTTGGTTTCCTGCTATTAACAGACATGGACTTCCAGCTATTCGTCTCTTACTAACACTAATATGGCATGGCAGGGGCAGGAGTGGACGCGCAGAGCAATCAATATTAGAGATGCCACAATGAAGGGTTAGTAATGCAGAAACAGCCTGGAAACACAGAATGGACGATATAAAGTCCTAGAGGGTAGGTGGGGATGAAGAGAGAAAATATTAAATATAAAAAAAACGAAACTAAAAATATTAGATATAAAAAAAGTTTGCAATACAATTTTGGAAACAACATTTTAATTTGGGAAGCACTCACATTGAAATTCTGGCCAAATTACATCACGCTTCATTAAAATAGGGGGAAATACATGATTAAAAAATACATATACATATATATGAATACATCTTTTTTTGATGACTGGAAAGAAACAGGATTGACTTCAAAAGAACAGGGTTTATTTGAAATGCATTCGAAATATTTCTAACAATATTAATGTCTTTACTGTAATTTTTGATCAATTCAATGTATGCTTGTTAAATAAAAATATTTTTATGTATTTATTTATTTAATTTTTTTTAGCAGTGTGTCACGGTTTCCACAAACACAATAAACAGAAAAACAACTCAGAATATATTATTTCGGTTTCTGAAGGATCACGTGACACTGAATGATGCTGAAAATTCATCTCTGCATCAAATAAACGAATGTAATGTAATAATTAACATTTACAACAAATAACATATAACAAATTAACATGTATTAAAATATATAACAGTTATTGTAATAATATTATATATAAATGTAATAATAAAAATGACTGTTTTTACTGTAACTTTCATCAATTAAATGCAGCCTTGGTGAGCAATAAAAAAAATATATTTATTGCAAATATTTGACCGGTAATGCATATATATATTATGTCTTATTCTGTCTTGTTAAATTTCAACATTCTATCAATATTTTGAATATCATTTTTTACATCCAATGAGCTGAGAAATCTCTTTATTATGGGCATTTAGCGGCACAAGTACATGCAGCATACTTAGTTCTTACAAAACACATGGTGAAACTCACCTCGAGCCTCGAAGACATTCATGCATGCATCACATATGCAAACTCTCTCTTTGTCTTTTCCTCACTCAGACTGCTTTATTTAAGATTATCTGCCTCTCTCCCAAGGGCTAACCTCACCCTCCAGCCCTAAGACAACTATATTTATCCCATTCTGTAGCCCACACACCCTCACACACATGCATACACTTTCTGAGGGGGAAAAATTAATAGTGGATATTGTTGTTAAGAACACAAAACTGAGATACTTCAAGAAAATCAAAGCCAATTTATTATTAACACACAGTTCTCAAACGTATCCAGTAGAGAAGACACCATCTGGACTATGATAAGAAAACGAAATAACAGATTCAAGAGCGATAAAAATCACAGAGCAATGTGAAATATTGTTCTTTTGTTTAAAAAGTGCATTAACACCTTTATGTTGACTGTCTCCGTGTGCCCATGTGATCTGATCATAGTTCCAGTGCTTGGCAGAGGCCTGAGAGCTCGAATGTGGCCTCTGTACAAAATCCGCACAAGCTTGTTTACACTATTGCTGATCCAACACTAGTGTTACTAAACCAGAGAGGTCGCATCTACAAAAGAAAAACTGAACCGTGTCAAGTGGACATTTTATTTGTTTGTTTTTAATCAGTGGGAAAAAAGAAACTGTTGTTTATAATTTTATTACAACCACTTTAAATGATTAATGCAAGATGTATGAAGTATTTACACTGCACAGATCACTGTACAGTAACCTAAAAAGCACTGGACACTTAAGAACATATGATTGTCATCAGTGTTGGGGAAAGTTATGCATTACTCCATAAAAAGTAACTACCGTATTGGCCCGAATATAAGACGACCCTGATTATAAGATGACCCCCATTTTTTCAGATGTGCCTTTTGGAAAAAGGCTTTTTAAAAACCAAATCTTGTTTTTTCTCAGTAAAACGCATTTTGTCTTCAATTATTTTCATATTGCATATTTTTCCTATTTTAATTTTTGTTTTGAAAGTACGGTAAAAACTGGTAAAATGTACCAACAATCACGTTTACAAAATATACACTTTTTGATATACCATTAAAAACCAAAAACAGGTAGCCCATCTGAATTAGGACATTTAGGCTATCCATCTAATAGTAGCCTACCAAAATTAATAGTAAAAACATTAATAGTAGTCAACGTGAACAGCCATAAATAAAATAAAAATAAAAAAAATACAAAAAAAAACAGATCTGAGCAATAAATCGGAATTGAACACTAACGCTTGCAGTGTGAATGTGTCCAAATATTTTTCTTTTTTTTTCAAATGAATGAATGAACGAATGAATGAATGAATAAAGGAATGAATATGTAAGTAAATAAATAAATAAATGTGTATGTTTAAAATTATAAAATTATTATCTTATTTTCTGGTTGTGAAATGTTCATTTATAATGTTCATTTGAGAAGAACTTTGAGATGAATGAATGAATGAATGAATAATCACCAAAACACCAGCTGATCCAAAGTCATTGCAGAATAGTTAGAAAACTAAAGCTAGTTTTGAGAAAAGCTTGTACAGTATTTATATATTTCTTTCTGCATGCAATTAAACATTTTTTTATGTTATGATTTATTAAGTTCAGAAAAGACTGTGTGCATCACAATCAGTGTATGTCATCTGAAATCTTGCCTATTTCTGCACATACTTAAAAAGAAACTTAATTTACAGTTATCCTAACAATGTAAATGACATCTACTAAACCTCATTATGAACATTTGCAATATGCACGGATAGCTTAGCAAGTTTATCTTTTTATAACTTTTAATAAGTCATGTTTAATCTTGCTTCAATTAGGTATGATCTAGTAGAGCATTAATTAGATTTTGGTCGGGCTGAATTTCAGAGCGTACTGTGGGGAATCTCACCAGTATCCCAAAACATTCATCTTGGGCTCTGAAAACAGTTAACGACCAGTTTGAACAGTTCAAAGGTTACTTCACAATTACAAGATTTACAGAATTAATTCAGTAAAAAGAAGACTGCAGATTACCGCAAGTACAAGAAAAATGCAAACGGCACAAGACAGTTTCAATGAACTCAGTGATACGAGTTCTCTAGTACTGAGACTCTTCGTTTTCTCTTCCTCCCCTCCTCTTTACAATCTATTTATTTACTTCATTATATTCTGATTATTTGAATTATTTTCAATATTATTTTATTTATTTCCTCTCTTTATATATTGATACTGATTCTCTCTCTCTCTCTCTAATAGTGTACTTTATATACATACAAGATAGAGAGGTGTACAACACATATACAAACCCAATTCCAAAAAAGTTGGGACACTGTACAAACTGTGAGTAAAAAAGGAATGGAATAACAATCTTACACCAACACTTCACATAATTACATGTAAATTTAACTTCATTGTTTGTGTTTTTGTTTTGGTTTAGTTTGTTTGTTTATTGTCAGACTTGCATTATTTACAGCACAGTGTTTTTGTTTTGTTTATTTTATTGTCTTATTTTGTCTTGCTCTAAAAGCACATATGAAAAAGAAACAGACATAGAAATAAAATGATAGGGCCCTGACGGGGGAAACTGAATGAAAGATGCAGCAAATTAGCTTAACTGTAGGTTACATCTATATTTCAAGCAAAAACTAAAATTAAATTGTCATCAATTACCTCAATATCACAAACATATAAATGCATGCTGGCCACTGGTTATTGAGCCAAAAAAATAAATAAATAAATAAAAGAAGATATATATATAATAAAATGGATATAAAAAGAGTAAATAATAAAAAGTGTAAAAATATATATATAAAAAAATAAACTAAAGAAACAGATCTCTCTAAATTAATTACTTAATCTTAATTATTATTATTATTATTATTATTAATTTGGAGCTGCCAGCTAGTGATGTTATAATAATAAATATTATAACAACATTATTATAACAAGATACTAACAACAACAATTTATTATATATATATATATATATATATATCCCAATTTAATTTTAGAAATGTAATATATACAATATTAGAATGCATGATAACTAAAATAAACTAAAATAACAGTACATTTGGCTTTGGACATTTCCTAATGCCATTCCCCCATATTTAAAATCCATATTAGAATCCACATAGAATTTTCTAAGATTTCTTATGATCGACGCAAATGTAAAAGTAGCTGAGATTTGCTTGAGATAAAACTGTATGAATAGCATGTCGCAATAAATCTGGCATTATAAAAGTGTGCAACAAAAAAGCAAATGGCACAGATGGACTGTTTTTTCTGCCTAATGGAGACACGGCTGGTTGGGTAAGCTGAGTGATCGGCACAGGCAGATAATATATGTAAGAGAACAGAGACTACTCGATAATCATGCTAATCCTGAACACTGCCAAACATTCAGCTCACTCACACTGCCAAGAATCTGCAGAGAAACACTCACACAATCATAGACACCAATCACGCATACGCTTACACCCAAACACACATGGAAACACACACTCTCCGACTGACATACGAGCACAAACCATCAGAAACACTCGCTCACACACAGCACTGCATTCAAGAGGCTGCCCATTTCTCTGCCACTCTCCCAAAGTTGTACATTACAAAGAACACTACGATTTCAAAGCGCAAAACGCCTGAAGACAATTAAGCGAGGTCTCTAAAAGGCATCTGATACGCAGCTCCCTTTGAGAGAATATTCTAAATATAAACGCATATTGGAAATGTGATTTTAGTTTGACTTCAGGCAGCTATACGTGGTTTCCAAGGCAACTCTTTTTTTTGTTTGTGCTAATGGGTGGGATACAGTAAGACGCGCATTTACATTGTAAGTGCAGAACTTCAAGATGGATAATTAATAGTGAGATGCGTTTCAGTTCAGCGTAACACACCTTTCCAATCTGGTCAGCTCTCAGTCTTTTGGCTCGGAGGCAGAAACATATTTCTGCAGCTTAAATACATGCAAAAGTACAATGAGTCCATATGTGTTGCGTGCGCTTCTGCTTCCTTGCTAAAGAAAACAATTAAGCGTTTCACTTCTTAGTTTTCCGTAAGATCTGTAATTATACTACAGATACACATAATTGCTGTCACTTTGCATTATGTCGGAAATTAAACTACCGCTACAGTCGTCTCAAAGCAGTGAATGGTCCTCATTAATCTAACTTTCTTCATAAGCAGTTAGATTAACAGCTCTCTCATCTTCATCAAGAAAAAAACATGCAGCTGGAAAATTCACTAGATTACCAAGAAAAGCAAAAGGAGTTAACCTCTGGATGAAGATGTTGCTGCGGCGGCCTATTGTTTTTTGTGCATCCGGCCAGTGTTGTTATTCTTAAACTAAATTAAATGCAAAACTTTCATGAAATAACTGAAATAAGACTATAAACGCACACACACACACACACACAGTTTAATTTAATATACTGTTAATATAAACTAAAACATCAGTTAATTAAAATAAAATACAAATATTAAATGAAAAATGTTAAACCTAAATGCTTAGAAATGTTAAAAGTTGTGGCCACAATGTTGCTGAAATTAAAGTTTATGTCTTATAATGTACCAAAACCATAAAAATAAAACAAATAAAACAAAATTAAATAAAATGTATTTTTACGTATTATGTATTTATGTATTTACGTATTTATTTTAATAAAGCTGAAAACAACCCTAAAAATAAATCATATTAAACAGAAATATTAAAAACCCAAAAAATAATAAAATGACAAAAGTTACTTAAACAAAAGTACTTAAATTCTAACTAAAATTAAAATTTCAATACAATTAAAAACTGAAAATATAAAAATTAAACTAATTCAAAATATTAATGAAAAGAAAAACTATAATAGTTTACAGATAATATTAATCTAACACTAAATCTGGCATGGGACATTCAAATAAAATAAAATAAAATGAAATTAAATGAAATTAAATTAAATAAAAGAAAAAGAAATTAAATAATGAAATTAAGTGAAATATATTAAATAATGAAATAAAATTAAAAAAATATATATATTTTTCATAATTTAGTTTTCTCTGACCACGTTCCACCCTCTCTCGTCTCCTAAGACTCAACAGTTTGTGCTTCCCCATCATTTAATCCCCATCTTCAAAAAGCCTGCATTACAATCTCAAACAACAAAGGTGCATCCCAAATTGTTAATATCATTTTGAAATGAGCAGGGACATTGTTAAAACTAAACTTCATCCACGCTGGGATCCTTCAGAAGCATCTGCAGAGCTGCAGGTGCTACACACATCCAGAACAGCACAAGGTTTGACAGACAATTCCTCTGGAGTTTAAGAATAACACTGATCCCACATCCTCCTTGTTACCTCACACGATCGGTTCCAGGACAGCGATCACGAGTTTACGAATTTGGGTTTTTGCTGGATCCGTTTCCCAAATTTAAATAAACCTTCAGACTTGGAAGAAGTTTTGATTTTCTGAAAGTTACAGCCTCGGTTCTTAGTTCTTAGTAAACTCATTTATCTCTGAAGATTAAGTAAAAAAAAATCATACACCTAAATAGTAAAGACACTTCACACAACCTTCACCCAAAAGACCATGATCATCTTATACACCTAACAACACTATAAGAGGGCTAATACACTGCATTTTCATGAGCTCATTGAAACGGTTTGAATCTTAAGTACCAGATTGCCGGGCTGTCCTCAGAAACACAGAGAGCCTCTCGAACGGATTCTGACACCTCTCCTGTTAGCCCATCAGCGCTGTTAACGCTAACACAAGCGTTCACAGGCACTGCATGTATCACCACAGAACACATCCCTTCCATGAATTTCTTCCCTATCAGGATTAATTATGGCTACTAATGTTGGCTGCATGTGAGAATGACTGTCATAAAAGGGAAATGTTACTGCCGCTCATAGTCATGTCCTCTTTGCACTCCTCTGTGTGGGATGATGACATTGACGCCATTCGTGGACACCCACCAAAATGGCTCTCCCACTGGCAAGGGCCGAGCTTGAGATTTCTGATTTGGTTTGCCAGTGCAACATGACAGATGAAAATGGTCTGGCTAAGAAAGCCTTAGCTTGAAAGCCTTAAGTTGACCCGAGTCTTTCATCGTTCTCATCTGCCAAAAGAGATAATGCTAGTCTGAAACAAACTTATGTTAATATTTGTGTTAATAGACGTGCATGTGTTCGCCAACAAAGACAGGCACAATTATTATTGCCACAACAAAAACACACGCAGTGAGGTTTTTCTTCATTCGATTTTTTTTTATTAAAAAATAAAAAATAAATGGAGCCAAATATTTTAAAAAGTCAACAAAAAATGTTTACACTCTAAACACTACATATTATAAATCTACAAATCTGCTAAGGAAAGATGGACAAATGTTGTGTGTTTTAGAGTGGACACACTTGATTTAACCATACTTTTTGAAACACATAGCTACAGTAGATAACAGAAGTATTGAATATTATTATATTATATTAATTATATATTTAATATAACATTAAAATGCAATTCAGTCCCTTGAATAGAATGAAATAGGAAGCAATAAAGTTATAGTTTGGCTTAATAATAATTTGTGACCCTGGACCACAAAACCAGTCATAAGGGTCAATTTTTCGAAATTGAGATTTATACATCATCTGAAAGCTGAATAAATCAGCTTTTAGCCCATCAGCGCTGTTAACGCTAACACAAGCGTTCACAGGCACTGCATGTATCACCACAGAACACATCCCTTCCATGAATTTCTTCCCTATCAGGATTAATTATGGCTACTAATGTTGGCTGCATGTGAGAATGACTGTCATAAAAGGGAAATGTTACTGCCGCTCATAGTCATGTCCTCTTTGCACTCCTCTGTGTGGGATGATGACATTGACGCCATTCGTGGACACCCACCAAAATGGCTCTCCCACTGGCAAGGGCCGAGCTTGAGATTTCTGATTTGGTTTGCCAGTGCAACATGACAGATGAAAATGGTCTGGCTAAGAAAGCCTTAGCTTGAAAGCCTTAAGTTGACCCGAGTCTTTCATCGTTCTCATCTGCCAAAAGAGATAATGCTAGTCTGAAACAAACTTATGTTAATATTTGTGTTAATAGACGTGCATGTGTTCGCCAACAAAGACAGGCACAATTATTATTGCCACAACAAAAACACACGCAGTGAGGTTTTTCTTCATTCGATTTTTTTTTATTAAAAAATAAAAAATAAATGGAGCCAAATATTTTAAAAAGTCAACAAAAAATGTTTACACTCTAAACACTACATATTATAAATCTACAAATCTGCTAAGGAAAGATGGACAAATGTTGTGTGTTTTAGAGTGGACACACTTGATTTAACCATACTTTTTGAAACACATAGCTACAGTAGATAACAGAAGTATTGAATATTATTATATTATATTAATTATATATTTAATATAACATTAAAATGCAATTCAGTCCCTTGAATAGAATGAAATAGGAAGCAATAAAGTTATAGTTTGGCTTAATAATAATTTGTGACCCTGGACCACAAAACCAGTCATAAGGGTCAATTTTTCGAAATTGAGATTTATACATCATCTGAAAGCTGAATAAATCAGCTTTGCATTGATGTATGGTTTGTTAGGATAGGGCAATATTTGGCAGAGATAATAACTATCTGAAAATCTGGAATCTGAGGGTGAAAAAAAATCTAAATATTGAGAAAATCACCTTTAAAGTTGTCCAAATTAAGTTCTTAGCAATGCATATTACTAATCAAAAATTAAGTTTTGATATATTTACAGTAGGAAATTTACTAAATATATTCATGGAACATGATCTTTACTTAATATCCTAATGATTTTTGGCATAAAAGAAAAATATATAATTTTGACCCATACAATGTATTTTTGGCTATTGCTACAAATATACCCCAGCGACTTAAGACTGGTTTAGTGCTCCAGGATCACATTTTATTAAAATATTACATTTATTATATATTAAACACATTTTTATTAAAATATGCCAAAGTATAGTTCAGCATAATGCTTTAATTATATTTTCCTTTTATTTCCTCAATTCATACTGAATACCTCGTTTCTATGATGAACATGTTTTAACTTCTGATTTTAATTTTTTTATATATTTTGGAGCGCATAAGTCAAAACTGGCAGGGTGATACAATGATAATGAATAAAAAAGCCTCATTAAAAGGATCAAATTCTTGAAAGAAAACCTTAATCATCAGATAGAAATAAATAAGTGATTTGGTTATGCTGCTTAGTAATAATTGAAAAACGGTCAGTGCAGCCAATCAAAGTTTGATCACATTTGATCGTTTATGATGAGGAAAGATTATTTTTGGTTGTTAAATATCAAGTAGTGCATCTAATAATTAATCATACTTATAAAAACCTTAATGATCAGATATAAATTGTATTAGATTAGTGATTTAATATAATATTTTTATTTTATTCCTAAAAAAATATATGCTGCTTAATTCGTTTAATAATTTAAAAACAGTCAGTGTGGCCAATCAAAGTCATGTGGTGCGACATATCAGATCATTTGATCTTTTTATGATGAGGAAAGATTGGATTTGGTTGTAAAATGTCAAGCGGCGTATCTAATAATTAATGATACCTGCAAAAAATACTTTTCATATTAAAAATTAAATCTTTTTATGTAAATACTCATGTTTTCCAGCAGTAAAGAAAATATGTTATTACTTTATACTTGATGGTTACACTGCATTACATTTTGAGAACTTCTCTTAAAAATGGCATAAATGCTTTTCAAAACCATATAAATTAACATGAATACAAAGAGCAGATCTCTAAGAATTGGCTAATTAAAAAAAAGATACAAAAGCTGTGCTGTTACTGGGGCGGTACCTTTTCAAAAGGGCCATCTTTGCACATAAAGGGTCCGTATTGGTATCTTAAAAGTACATTTTAGTACTCAAAAGTGTACTTTTTGAAAAAAGGCACCATCCAGTCACCATACAGTGACAGCTTTAGTACATTATGAGAATGTAAAAGATCTAGAAAGTGTTTACAATGAAATGGGCCTTGTACATCTACATTGCACCCACAATCTTACAATCTCCTTTCAGCCACAAGGTGCAAGTACAGCAGCATTTGAGGGGCTAAACACATGCAAGGTTACAAGCTTCCAAGGCTCTCGTTGACGTATCTGCAGCAGATGAGGGCCGTCTGTGTGCCGCTCTCACCAGCCCACCCGTCTGACAAACGGCACCTCGCTGATCCGCGAGAGCTAGCGTCAGGGAGCCCTCGCGACTCGCTGAGACTCGGCCCTACTCAAGACGTCAGAAACACCATCACCATCATTCACAGCCAACTCAGCCCAGACTCAAACGGAACAGATGGAGGTTCACAGAACATAGAATGCATACATTTACCCGCCTGGGAAACATGCTGTAACCAAACGCACTTCGCATAGAAGACGGGGAAATCTCAAATTAGAGTCTCGATTGCTTTTCCTAGATAGAAGTGGGTTTAAATGGAGAGCAAATGGAGACTTTTGATGATGTTTCCAGCTTCACAGATTTTTATTTCGAGATTCTTATTGTCATATCTATTAAATAAAAATAATAAATAAATAACAAATGCAATTCACACATACATTGACTTCACACTTAAGCTATGATGAGCATTTATTTATTTATTTTGTCGAGAGGAATGAAGTGATACAACTGCCTTGATGTTATAATAAACTTATAAATAATACAATTTAAGAAAAAAATATATAGTTTGGCATTGTCTTTTAATATTATTTTATAGGGGGAAAAATAACTAAAAAAATAACAGATTTACTGCTTATTATTATTATTAGGCCACCAAATTAAAAGTCAAACTGTGCAAAAAAAACAAACATTTATGATGGTTAATAATGGTTTATGTCAGATAAACTGATTTTTAATAACAAGTTAAGGTCAGTTGTGGTTATAAAATGCCATGTGGTGCGGTTCCTCAAAATTATAAAGTAATAATTAATAATGCACTTTTTACTTTGAAAAATAAATAATGATTAAGATGTGCCATGCATTTAAGGAAAATGTTATTACTTTGAAACTTGTGTAACTTCAAAGTCTTCAAAACAATATGAAACCTGATTATAAAGTACAAAAAACTGCAAAAGGTGCTTTAAAATAGATTTATATAACTCGTATATGTACCATTAACCCCTGGTGAGCTATGAAAGAACAATTTTTTCACCGTGTATTAGAATACGCTGAAAACATAAAACTCCAAGAAATATTAAAAGAGAGCAGGCATACTATATTGTATCCTACTGAACTGAAATTACTTTAATCATACGCAAGAGTTGTGGGTTTAGATTGCACACAAAAAGAGAAGGAATAATGGAAGAAAAGGAGAGAAGGAAATAAAAATCATAATAATTAAGTGGGAGGAGCAGGGGGCATGGAGAAAGAGAGAAAGGAAGGATTGGAGAAGAGAGAATGGGAAAGTAGTAGGTAAGAGGATATAAATATCGTAATGTGGTCTGGCGGTAATGATGTCACAATAGTGAGTGTTATCAGCACTCGTGCAGGTTCTCTGGTCGCAGGGTTTGTCCTTTTCACTGCTGTAAAGACACCCGCTCTGCCCTCAGCGCTGATAAAAAGCCACAAATAATCCTGACACATGTGACCACACCCATGGTTGCAAGGCCACGGGATAGATATCTCCTCCTTCTGGACCTTTCTGCTATCTTTAGGGTAGCTCTCTCCTTACACTGTGGATATTTAAGTAGAAGGGATCTAATTTGGATCATTAGTTCATGACCAGTCTGGAACAATTACAATAAGCAATTTATTCACCAAGTAATAATATTTACTAACCTAACTGTCAGCAGCTTAGAGTTTTAGCATTTTGTGCTTTAATATAGAATTGAACTGATTCGCAATCAGTGTGCATAAGTTGAGTATTTTACAATGGCTTCAATGAGATTCATTCAATCAGATTTAAAGGGATAGTTCACCCAAAAATGACAAAAAATGTCAAGGACCAGAAACGTAGCAAGGACGTCCATGTGACATCAGTGGTTCAACCTTAATTTTATGAAGCTACACGATTTTTATTTATTTTTTGCGCAAAGAAAATAAAAATAACGACTTTACTTAATTCCTTCTCTTCCGTGTGTCTTTGTCGTGCATTTACTAGAGTACCACAACGCATGCTTATTGAATAAAGTAATTATTTTTGTTTTCTTTGCGCACAAAAAGTATTCTTGTAGCTTCATAAAATTACGGTTGAACCACTGATGTCGCATGGCAGGGCTGTACAGTGCGACATATATGTTGTACGTGCTATGAAAAAAACTGGTCTGTGCAATGCATAAATTTACCACTGTAGCACGCGTGCGATACAATTTTTCATGTTCAAAACACAGACGCTTAATAGTGTGAAGTGATTTCGTTGTGCTTGTTTGTGTGTGTGAGATTGATTATACTTCGTAAGGGGTGTGCGATATAACAATTTTTGATGGTGGACGATTAAAATGTCTTTACGATCTGCTTTTGAAGAAATATCGTTAATAAGTATTGTGCTACAGCACAAATTCTCAATATTGTACAACACGACATTCACTTCAAATCTTAACTCAGCAGTAGAGTTACACTCACGGGATACTGCACTTATGCGCAATCACAAAAGTACATTATTTGCATCTGCTTTAAAGCCTTGCCGGTTAAACATTTAATTCACATGCTGTTCTGACGTGCGCTTATTTCTGAGCGCGTACACATGAAACACGCGCAGACAAGCCTGTCAAACAGCGCTTGATTACTAGACTAAGTTGTCTTTTGCTTATGATTGATTTTGCGTCTAATACTGTCAAAAGCACACAAGGTTTACATATAACCACAGTTGGTTATGTCTAAAATGAAAGTAAACAGTTGAGAGAGAAACGGATGTGTGCAGCTCTTAAAGGGACAGTAGCTACTAAACATGCTGCCGATTGTCATTAAAGTGATAGTTCACCCAAAAAATGTAATTTCTGTCATTATTTAATCACTCACATGTTGTCCCACACCTGTATTAATTTATTTCTTGTGCTGAACACAAAATAAGATATTTTGAAGAATGTGGGCGACCAAACAGTAGCTGGTCCCCATTGACTTTGATAGTAATAGGGGGGAAAAAAATAAAGTCACTGGGGACCAGCAACTCTTTGGTTACCCAAAAGTTAATTCTTCAAAATAACTTTTATATTCAACAGAAGAAATAAACTAATTCAGGTTTAAAACAACTTGACATTGAGTAAATAATGGTATAAAAATAAAACACTATGACAGAACTGACAGACAGATGACAGAATTTAAATTTTTGGGTGAACTAATTTATTAATTAATGTTAATAAAACAAAACACAGAGAAAAATCACTCACTGCTCATGACTGATGAACTTTTATACAGTTGCTTTAAAAAATGTATAATTGATGTATATAGTGTTTTATTATAATATTTTTTATTCAATTTCTTGAATGTTAGGCTACTGCTAAATACTGTACCTGAAAAATAAAGCACTGTTTGATTTATTTGTGCATTATGTGTATTTGTAATGTATATCTTTGTTCTTATTTACAAATTACAAAGATAAAATAATGACAACGATTTTTATCTTCGTCCACTTTGGCCTAAATATCTGCCATTCTTTTTTTATTTTATATTTTGTTACCTTGAAAGGCTTTTTTACAATAGGGAAATTAGTAGTAAATAGTGAAACCAACATGACAAAGTGATAAAATCGTAAAATCGTGATATTCCTGAAAAAAAACGTGATATGATATTTTTGCCATATTGGCCACCCCTAACTTGTGCTACAACTGTTTGGCCTGTGCTACAAAACGTTCAACCTCTGTAGAACAAGTGCTATGTGAAAAAAAAGTTAACGTACAGCCCTGCACATGGAATATTTCAGTGGTTCTCAACCCGAGGCCCGTCACGAATTCAAATGCGGCCCACCATGCTGAATACAATTTAAAAAATAACTTTCAGTTTTACAATTCATTTTAGTTTTTACATTAATTAAAAAAATGTACTAATCAAATATAAGCTATAATGTTTTTGTTATGTAAAATAATTTTGCTTTTTCATATATTATTTTCAGACATGAGCAGACCTGTGCTCACGTAAGTAACGTTACGCATTTAACGAACACCTACAAGTGCGCACTTTGGCAGAATTCAATCATCAGCAGCCATTAATTCGGTAAAATTGAGCATCAGAATGGACACATTTGTTATTAAGGGAGAAAAATGAAATGTGGAAAATGCCAGCGAAGGAACACATACAAACAAGAATAGTCACCGTATCAGCAGTGAAGGTAAGAGAGTCCTGGACTCCATTGTTTCCATGACAAAAGTTTTATGAGCAAATGCAGTTTCTCTGGCGAATGCAAGAGCATGCATTGAAGTATAATTTTTGCTCCCATCTCATAAAATGTCACAATGTTAACCCCAAGAATCAAAGAGATGTGCAGTTTATTTTCAAAATGGCATATATGTAAAATACTTTTCCCCACTGAACAACTAGTAGGCTTTAGCCTAGTGGGGGTCCATGAGATCCAAAAGACTCCCGAATCTTGATATTAAACTGACTGGAAAAGACACTGGCTGGAAAATCAAGCTCGGCCTGCCAGTTAAAGGTCCCGCTGTGGCACATTACTGTAGGTTAACCTCTTAATGTAACATTTCTGGGTTTATCACACTGATCTGGAGAACAGCTAGCATTTGAACATGCTGCTGGTTGATGTTAGTTTTGTTTTATGATGTATGTCTGTACACAATATCCTATATGTATAAACCCATCCATTATGGCCCAACAGCTCAGAGCCACAATCCCATTTTGGACCACCTGAGTGAAATAAACATGACATACGTGTCGCTTTTTGCGCCACAGCCAGATAACGGATTAAGTGGGATTTACATAGACAAAAAAGGGCCATTACTTTACAGGTCTTTGAGAGGACATGCCTATTGACTGGCAACGTGAACCAGACATATACGACTCCAAATAGCCACGTTTTCTGCATTTACTCCTTGAATTTGTTGGTTGGGTCTCGTGTTGAGATTCTCATAATGCTTCCAACAAAAGCCCGAAGTCAATTATGTAGCTGTCTGAACACATAGGTGCAGCCAGTAAGCCGCTCCATCAACAGAGCGACCGCTTTCCCTCATCTCGTGTTTCTCGGCTCTCTCTCATCCTTCTCGAAAGGTCTCAACAGATGCCTGAGGTCCATAAACTCTCTGCATTCTCCGAAGCATCTGGGATCTGCTTCTCTGTCAAGGCAAGTTACGGGACAATAACCTCAGCCACATTTCTCAGGGTAAAAATGTGTTTTTAAAAGCAGAGTTTGAATGCATTCGGCACAAAACAGCAGAGAGCCAGGAATCAGCCTAGCGGCAAACACAAGCGCTCGGTTCCTCGCACTGTGAAAGGGTTACATTCGCATCTCGCGCTGAAAGAAAACGCTCAACATACACACGGAGAAGAACAAATCCTGTTGAGCCAAGCTGAGCTGAGATACCCTACATACTAGCAGCCCTTCCAGGCACAATTAGGATTTTACGGAAGGGAGAAATCCACATTCCTGCACACACAGAACACCAACCAGTTCTTCTCTCTTTCCTTCTCTAGTGCTCGGGAATCTTTCCTCTCCCTCTTTCTTTCTTACTTGGGAATTTGCACGAAACAGAGAAAGTCTTGGAAATCAAATTAAGAGCTCTTTTTTGGCAAGGAAAGGGTGTCTGAGGGTTATCGAGAAAAGCGTACGCGTAAGTTCACACGCAATCGATTTCTTCACATTATAGTTGTGAGAAAAATAAGCATCCGTTTTAGGTGATTGAGTTTTCCTGTACCATTTCTAACAATACAGACCCAGTTTGCAGACAGAAAGCAAACATAACACTATAGTGTTCTAGTACTTTGTTCTTGGTTTAGGAGCTTTCTTTAACACTTTTAGGTAAGCAGAATGCAAAATGAATGCTGCTTGATAATACAATCTCTACATGCTTCAAGCATAAGACATCTTTCCAAAAGTTCTGTAGGTGCACTTAAATAATCACAATTACTGATATTTATTAATTGATCTTTTAAGTATATACTTCTTATTGTGCCTGATTCTGCAGTGAATTCAAAAGAAAAAAATATATAATATTCATAATATATACCCCATACCATTACGGTCAAAAGTTTAGAAACATTTATATTTTTAAATGTTTTTAAAAGAAGCCCCATGGCTGCATTTATTTGATCAAAAATACAGTAAAACAGTAATATCTTGAAATATTATTACAGTTTAGAATAACTATTTTCTATTTGAATATAATTTAAAATGTAATTTATTCCTGTGATGCAATGCTGAATTTCCAGCATCATTACTTCAATCATTCTAATAAGTAACATTTCTTATTATAAAAGTTGAAAAAGTTGTGCTTTTATGTTATATTTTTGTGGAAAACGTGATGCATTTTTTTTTAAAGATTCTTTGATGAATAAACAATTCAAAAGAACAACACTTATTTGAAATAGAAATCTTTTGTAACATTATGAAAGGCTAGTCACTTTTGATCAATTCAATCGATATTCATTTCTTTAAACAACAACAAAAACATCTTACTGACCCCAAACATGCGAATAGTAGTGTTTTAAAAAAAATTACCTTGGCTACAAAGGTGGGGAATATTTAAATTAACAAATAATATCCTAACCTAAAAAGCGTAATACCTCCTGATCAAATCCTTGAGAATAAAATAATTTCCGCCTCGCCATACAATAATTCACTCTGTCACATTACTGAAATTAAATTGGCAATTCCTTTAATGCAGCACCTTTTAAACTGTTTGATTTCCATATATACACACACACATATATATATATATATACACACACATATATATATATACATATACACACACACATATATATATATACACACACATATATATATATATATATATATATATATATATATATATAAAAGGATACAGCAGACTTCCAGAAGCTCAGCCACTTCAGCTTCATTAATTAGAACTTGATTATTTATACAATGGCAAGAAAATGAACAGAATGGAAATGATGAGCTGAATGAGGGGTGGAGTTAGCTGTCAATGTCTTGTTCATTGTACTACTCTTTTTCTTTTCATCTTTAGAAATGTTGATATCATTGTACAGAATTACATACAATTCATTGGTAATCCTGATAATAATGTCACTTCCTGGAAAATGTCATTACAGAATTGCCTTTTTAGTTCTAGAAAAGCCTAACAGGATAAAAAGTGATAATGAGGAAAAAGCCCTAAACAGATTATTAATTAAAGCAATATTGCAAAGAAAACATGTTTTGTATGGATCATTATGATTAGAGAAAAGGGGGGAAAAATTAAGAAACACCTGCAATATTTCGAATAAAATGCTTCTCAAGTCAGAATTTGCCGAAAAACCAAGGAACACAACAGTAATGACAACAGCCAATAAAATCAAAATACTGAAAAAAATGTATCCCTTTTTTAATTAATTGTGATAGTGTGCAATAAAATGAAATCAAGAAATACGATTTTAAACTTTAACAGTTTTGGTCTATTTATTTATCTATTATACGGTAATAATATTATTTGACAGGGACATCAAAATATAGTGAATAACTAAAAATGCATAGCAAATGGCATTTTATATCTTATTATTCCATTACACGACTGAACAAATTATATTGACCTGTTAGACATTTCAAGTTCTCTGGGACCAACAAACATCAAACACTGAGAATATTATCATGTACTAAAACAACAATCATGATAAAATACAACAAATTAATCACTAAAATAGTGACACTGATACAAACTGCATTCTTCATTATTATTTAAAAACATAGGCTTTTTTAAAGAATAGCTAGTGCTGAGCATCAGACATGGCTACGTGTGTCTGCTGTCCTTAAAAACACAATGTACCAGATCATTAAAGAAAGCTGATCTAATTTAACTCACTGATTCATGTAACTGCAGAGAGAGCGAGAGAGACTGTGAGTGTCAGGAATCCTTTATTAAGTTCCAAGATGCAGTCATTAAGATTACAGTCGAACAGTGATTCACAAACATCATGTACTGTATTTTCTAAATATGCTAATCTATGGAGAATTATGGGTATTCTGCAACCAAGCCAAGTCCTCCAAACACACACACACACACACACACACACACAGCTAAAGTGCAACAACAACATATTAAAGTAGTCGGTTAGGCGACAGTTGCTAAGTTGAAGCAACAGTTTGAGCGAAGCAGACACTGGAACGCTTACTGAGATTGACTCTGGCCTTTTAGCTGTCAGCACAAAAGGGCTGAGCCCTCACAAACATATTATTACTGTCACTAAAGATCCCCTCAATGAATAGAAAAGGTTAACATCATCTCTACCATGTGAAATGACACTGGATCTAACTGCTTAACCATGACCTGCACTTAAACCACAATTCTGTCAGGATCACTATCGTCAAAGATGATTGACAATTAGCATACAGTTTGGATTGGCGGTATGGTTCTGTTCTGGGCAAGAACTCCCTGCGCATCCATGCAGCCTAGCATAGATGCGCAGGGAGAGCAGTGATAAACCCCCCCCCCCCCCGGGTAAACAGAACAGAACTAACATAAATGTATTGCAGATATCGTTAAAGTTCAATAATGTTATGTACACATTTTAGAATGAGTCTGATTTAAGGAGAATCAGAAGGCTGAATCCTGACTGACAGAGGAGGAGTTGGGGATGGAGGAGGGTAATTAGCTATTGAGCAATGCGAAACCTGCTGATACTACTGTGGGACCGTATATATGAATGCTTAGATAGGTGTCGTATTCCTGTAGGCAGATGAGGATCAGCTGAAGGTCAGCGGATGCGAGCTTGACTAACGTGACCTGCCAGAACTAACGCTACGCTTGATATGTGTTTGTCAAAAATAGTCTAAATGTATGAACATGCTAGAAAAGGATTTTAACGGAAAATTAATATAAATGAACAATTCCATTCCTGACTGACACCATTTTTATTATGCAGTATGGATTTTATAGAAGTGAAGCCGTGCTCTATTGTGAATATAATCACAGCTAAAATCCTGTGTCAGTGTATATATTTTTTCCTCATGCATGATAAATATGAACAAAAAAAAAAAATGGAGCAACAGTTGGCTAACGCTTTAGAAGTCAATACAAAAAGAAAAAAAAGAAAAAGAAAACCCAGCTGGATAAGGCAAATGCACATGGAAGTAAGTTGACTTATGCCCACTTGTGTTCTTTTCACAGACAAAATGTCCACATGGTGTTCCAAGTCCTTGTGCATTGTGGGGGAGAGAAGCGGTGAAAAACCTCAGTCACTTCAGGGTAATGCAAATGACTTTAATATGTTAAGAAGATTAAAGTGGATAAATGTCTAGATACATTTTTTTTGAAAAGCCACATAAACCTCTAGTGTTTTTATTTTGCGAGGGGAGGGCTGAATATACGTGAGTCAGTTCGGGATGATCAACACAAAAACCCTTCCGAAACGTGACACCATTGGCTGAGGAAAATTGGGCTTATTCGAGATTTTGCATTTTAAGCTTCTTGGATGTAAGACCGTCCCACTTCTTCCTTATTATTTTTAAACACCAACCCTTAGGACAACAAAAAGCTACCGGCAGACATAGGTCACAATCTGCTATCTCCTGCACGCTCTCTCTTGAATTAGGCTTGGTTGTCTTCTTCAGATTTTGTCAAAGTGGTCTTAAAGATGGTGAGCTCTGAACTACTTCTGTGGACTTCCTGAAAGTAAGTACACATGCAGCCTGTCGAATAAAGCATTAACTATACTAGAGTTTCTCATGTTATAGTTAAGAAATCAAGTTTTTTATAGGTGAGCTTTCTTGGTGATGCAATGAACGCAACTTATTTTTTGAGAAAGAAATCTGAACACGAAATGAC
Organism: Sinocyclocheilus grahami; assembly: GCF_001515645.1. Taxonomy (NCBI): domain Eukaryota; kingdom Metazoa; phylum Chordata; class Actinopteri; order Cypriniformes; family Cyprinidae; genus Sinocyclocheilus; species Sinocyclocheilus grahami. The sequence goes on from NW_015505644.1 coordinate 1,484,273, forward strand.
AACCGACTGCAGCAACTGGCCAAAGTTCGGTAGAACACTGCAGATGCCGTACCAAAAATATGTGAGTGTGAAAAAATGAAAGAGAGAAATGGAACAAAATAACATAAAAGGATTAAGAAATGATTTGCATAACATTTCCGTTACATCCAAAGCGCAGGATCAGAGACATGACAGGGACATGATGACTGCTGAGTCTTATCGTCAAACACATTCTCTTCAAGGCACAAAGCTAGTCAAGATCAATCACAGTTAATTTCACAATTAAAGATATAACCATCAAGAGAATCTCTTCAGCTTGCTTCTGGGATCCAAAATCTGAAGCATACGAACATGTTTATTTAATTCACATTCCCTTCGCTTTTCTTATGATACTGAGAATTATCGCTGTCCCAACCACCCGGTAAAATGAACAAGAGGTGATATCATGATAATCTGAAACATAAGTGAGTTATGTACAAGTGTGATATGTGCCATGCGCTTACTAGTATGCTTATTTGCTCGGATCAAAAAGACAATATCTAACATGCTGGGTTGCTGCCAATGAAAATCAGATTCAGCTCGTAATGACCACAAAACAACATCAACAACAACAACATGCCCAGTAGGTACTAAAGAAACTGCAGAACAAGAGAAAATATGCAGGAAAAGAAAAAGAGAAAATGGTAACCCTGAAGGAAGGACACAAGAGAAGGAAGGAAGGAAGGAAGGAAGGAAGGAAGGAAATTGGAATGAAAGTAGGAAAGAAAGGAAGTGGAAAGCAAGATAGAAATTGGAAAATGGAAAAGAAGGAGAAAGAAAGTAATGAAGAAATTGGAAGGGAAGGAAGGAAGGAAGGAAGGAAGGAAGGAAGGAAATTGGAATAGAAGTAGGAAGAAAGGAAGTGGAAAGCAAGATAGAAAGAAAGTGAAATGGAAGTAGGGAAAGAAGAACTAAATTGAAGTAGGAAAGAAGGAAATTGAAAGAAAGTAAAAGGAAGGAATGAAGAAAGTGGAATGAAGTAGGAAAAGGAAGGAAGGAAGTAGAATGGAAGTATACTCTTAAAAATAAAGGTGCTTGAAAGGTTCTTTAGAAGAACCATTTTTGGTTCCACAAAGAACCATTCAGTCAAAGGTTCTTCAAAGAACCATCTCTTTCTTACCTTTTTGAAACCCGAAGAACCTTCTTTCGCCACAAAGAAGCTTTTTTGAAACAGAAAGGTTCTTCAGATGTTAAAGTCCCCATGAATTCAAAATTAAAGTTTTTTGGATGTTAGTATCAATGTGTTAGTCTTAAGGTTATCTATAAGGCAGTGTGCTCCAAAACAGAGACACAATTCATATTTTGAAGATATAAGCAAATTTAAAGCTTTTAGTTCGTCACTTCCGCCAAAACGATTTTTTCTTGACGTCACATCGTACTTCATCTTCTCATCAAATCTTCTGTCCAATCAAACGCTCTCTACAAGCCGACGCGCCCGCCCCCTACACTATAAATAGACGCTGAAGCTGCAGCTGAGATCGGTCGCTTTTTCACAGTGTAGTATTTCCTGTACAGTGAATGGCACGTAGTGCACAATGTAGGCGATAGGGAATGATTCAGACAGTGTAAATATGCTTTCCATTGGGACAAATGAGGTCTGGTTTCACGTTGTGTCACGTGAACCGCGGCAGCACTCAGTCTGACTTTGGCTCCAGTCCAGAGACGAGATCGCACGGAGCGGATCATATGCGTGATTGTGTCACGTGAACCGCGGCAGTTTCATATTGAATCTAGGGAGTAATCTATTAGACTGTGACTGACAAATGCGGCTTTACCGAGCGCAACGGCTTTGAGTGACCCGAGCAGATATAAACTAAACGCTATTGGCTAATTTACAAAGGGGGCGTGGCTGCTCGATATGTCCCGCCCTGTCTTCCTGTTTCAGTTGAAATTACGTCACCACATAGAATAACGCTGCGTGTTTCAATAATTATGATCACTATTTTGTTTCTACTAAGAGTTTCATATTGAATCTAGGGAGTAATCTATTAGACTGTGACTGTCAAATGCGGCTTTACCGAGCGCAATGGCTTTGAGTGACCCGAGCAGATATAAACTAAACGCTATTGGCTAATTTACAAAGGGGGCGTGGCTGCTCGATATGTCCCGCCCTGTCTTCCTGTTTCAGTTGAAATTACGTCACCACATAGAATAACGCTGCGTGTTTCAAGGCACTTCAGGGGACCTTTCAAGGTTCTTTATGGAACCATTTAGACAAAAAGGTTCTTCTATGGCATCGTGAAGCACCTTTATTTTTAAGAGTATAGGAAAGAAAGTGTAAAACAAGATAGAAAGAAAATGAAATGGAAGTACGGCAGAAAAAAAATGGAATTGAAGTTGGAAGGAATGCGGTTGACAGAAATAGGAAAATAAGGAATGAAGAAAGTGTAATGGAAATATTAAAAAGGAAGGAAGGAATGAAAAAGAAATTAAGAAAGTGGATTGGATGTGGAAAAGGAAGGAAGTGGATAGGAAGAAAGTAGGCAAGGAAGGAAGGAAACAAATGCAATGGAAGTAGGAAAGGAAGAAGTGGAAAGCAAGATAGGAAGGAACTAAAGGAAGGAAGGAAGTGGAAAGGAAAATAAAGGTGCTTCATGATGCCATAGAAGAACCTTTTTGTCTAAATGGTTCCATCAAGAACCTTCAACATCTGAAGAACCTTTCTGTTTGGCAAAAGGTTCTTTGTGGTGAAAGAAGGTTCTCCAGATTACAAAAAGGTAAGAAAGAGATGGTTCTTTAAAGAACCTTTGACTGAATGGTTCTTTGTGGAACCAAAAATGGTTCTTCTATGGCATCGCTTGAAGAACCTTTATTTTTAAGAGTGAAGGGGAGAGGATAGAATGAAGAAAGTGGAATGGAAGTAGAAAAGGAAAGAATGAAGTAAAAATTAACAACATGGAAAAGAAGAAAGGAAGAAAGTGTAAAGGAAGGAACAAGCTCCACTGAGACTTTTGCAGATATATTATAGTTACATATACACAAAAAATCTTTGTAATATTGTATCTTCTGCACTTTTTAATTAATTTTAAAGTAAACATTTCCTAAACACTTTGAAAAAAGGTCCACACTCTGAACTTATTACTGATGAGAACAATCACTAATTCCAAAAACAAAGCTGAACAGTTGTGCAGTGCACGAGCGCCATGCGTTTGAGTTCGAGTTTAGTCTGCATCATGCCCCATTTCTTCATTTCTCTCCATTCTAGTTTCATTGAGTAAAATGGACATACAACACAAATGTTTGTTAAATCAAGTTTCAGAACTTGCAAAAGTTCGATAGAAAGTTGCAAGCGACTTTGATATGAATGCAGTCTCACAGAAAAGAAGATTACACACGGCTCATTAAATACATACTGTCCCTTCTTTCTCACAGTTTCCACAGAACCACGGGTCTGCCAAGCCTCTCTTGTTCTCTTGTGCTTATCTGTGGAAACGATATCTTTGCCAAGAGAAAAGGGAGACGGCGGGAAGACAGGGAGACAGTGAAAGTTTGTAAAAGGCCCCGGGGCTCTTTTAGGACCAGGTGAATCAGTGGGCCGAGACAGACACACAGGGAGGGGGTGGCGAATCTTCAGAAACACATGCATTTAATTCCTGTAAAATGAATGCAAATCCTAAACTTTGTAAAAAGAGTTCTGAGGGAAAAGAAGTTTATGAAGAGCTCTGAAGTTACAAGGTAGTGAAGGTAACGTGTCGAAGCCGCGGCCCGGCGCGTAGCACGCGTCGTCCGGCACGCTACAATCTTAAAAATAAAGGTGCTTCACGATGCCATAGAAGAACCTTTTTGTCTAAATGGTTCCATAAAGAACCTTTAACATCTGAAGAACCTTTCTGTTTCACAAAAGGTTCTTTGTGGTGAAAGAAGGTTCTTCAGGTTACAAAAAGTTAAGAAAGAGATGGTTCTTTAAAGAACCTTTGACTGAATGGTTCTTTGTGGAACCAAAAATGGTTCTTCTATGGCATCGCTTGAAGAACCTTTTGAAGCACCTTTATTTTTAAGAGTGTCACATGGGTGCGAATTCGGCTCACGTCATTTCCCGATCCATCCTCCTTGCACCATTTCCTGTCCTCTCTAAGTGAAAGTGACAAGAAGGCCCCGAATCCGAAAAGGCAACATGACTTCAACCTTTTGTAATGGCACAGCATGCAGGGCATCAAATGCACTGTAATGGCATGTCACAGTCTTTGCACCTAAGTGAACGAGACACCCACTCAAACAGACACCCGGCAACATCAGCCTGCAACAATATCAGCTCACAATTCACATTAGAGATGGCATTACATATTTCTGACAGGCTTGCCTTTACACGCAGAACTCCTCAAATGGGATTGGGCAGATCCCTCTAAACAGCTTGCAGCCGAGTGACATTATGTCCCCATTTCAGCAACGGTTCTGCCAGATATGATCCAGCATCTAGTTAACGCAAGTGTTAGGCTAATTACTTTAGCTGCTTGAGCCTGGCCTCCGATGCTCCGTGCAGTATCAATTCTCCGGCAAACGCTCGGCGGTTTCCAGGCTTCGTATAAATAGAAATTTCATTTCTGTATGTTTATCCTGGCATCCTCTGCGGCAAAGGCATGTTCCCGAGCCTGATGGATTATTGCATCTTTGAACTTTAAAATATCTGTCAATGTAGGGAAAAGGCACAAAGTAGAATCTCGACTTTAATGAGATTTGTAAGTGACAAACGAGAGATTAATGGTGTAAGTCGATGTAATTCCATCTTTCCGAATGCGGCTCCCATACCTTCTCGTCTGACTTCTCTCTGTTTGTCTTTTCTCTCTGCTGAGGTCTAGGTTTGATGTAAAGCGGATTTTTAAATGAAGGTGAAGCGGCATGCCATTATGAAGAATCTTAATAAAGATGCATTGTTTAAATGAGAAGAGTGCACTAGTCATTTGAAAGCTGACAGAAAAACTGAAAGACAAATAACTAGATCAATCAGTGGGCTAATAAATACAGTAAAATAAAAATACAGCTGGAGGTGTGACTTATACTAAGTCAAAAATGATGGACTACCTGTCAGACGTTTGCAAAAATGACATATTTTTTTATGCTTTTGAAAGAAGTATTTTATGTTTATCAAGGCTGCATTTATTTGATCAAACATACAGTTTATATATTATTATTTTAAATATTATTATAATTTAAAATGTTTTCTACTGTAATATATTTTTAAAATGTAATTTATTCCTGTGTCAGTCTGAATTTCCAGCATAATTTCTCCGGTCTTCAGTGCCATTCTAATATGCCGATTTGGTCGTCAGGAAACTTTTTTATTATTATTATTATCATCATTATGTTTTTTTTAATTATCAAACAACACTGAATAACAATCCAAACAAGTAAACAGCCTACTGTAAGATGCTAATATTACACTGATGAAAAAAAAAAATTCTTAAGAGTAAATCTGATAACCGAATAAGTTAAAAAAAATCAGTGAAAAATATTGATCATGCATGTGCTTAGCATGTTTATATTTGAGACTACTCGTACAAAAGCTTCTATTTTGATGCAATCTATTTTTTTTATATTATGTTATCATCAGTATAATAATTTTATACTGATTGTATGAACAACTTTATACATGATTTAAATAATAATAATAACAATAATAATAAAATGTTATTTGGTACACTTCTGTTTTGATTTAATAACAACAGCACTCAATGATGATGCTGATGATGAGCTAATGTTCATGTTTTCCAAAGAGCATCTTGTGCTTCAACACAATAGCATCTGACCAAGTCACATAATCAACAACACAACATTGCTAATGTGATTAGTAACCTAGATATAATTTCAATTTTACATCATACCCTTTTTCTTAAATTTGTCATATTCCTACAACTACAGGTTTTCAATGTTTACAGATTTGAAAGAAATCTAAAAAATCTAGACAAATGAAGCAAGGTTAAAACAAGCCAGAAACATAATGAAACAGTATTAAAGTACATGGAGAAGGCCAAAGACGTGAAGATGGCGATGTATAACGTCTATGAGGTCAAAGTTCACAAGCTCCTGGGGCCTCACAGGAGCTCACATCTCAGCGCTGACCCTTCAGCAGGATCCGCTTCCTGAAGCTCACTATGGAATCTGTACGTTCGTGACGTATCAGTCTGAGAGAGCCCTTATACAACATGTAAATCATCTGAGTGTGTGGAAACAAGGATTATGTGGCTTATTGCCTCTCTCAGCGTTCAACTGAATATTCATATCAATCCTTCGCCTCTAGTAAAGAGTAGCAGCAGATGTTGGCAGTGTCAGATCCCCGGTGTGATTCATAGGCATTGTGTAAGAGCGCCTGATGATGACTGTATAAATGAGGTCTAGTGTCAATGCAATATGCTTGTTATCATGACAAACAGATCCACTGGGGAGAAAGAGAGAAACCTGGTGTCTATCCTGAACGAGAGCCTGTAATCCTACACGGCCGAGACGCCCACCTGGTTATGGCAGATTTACTATTAAACAGACAACGGTGACCTTCTTTCATTCATGCAATGGATCTCATCTAGTAGCAGGGTTAGGCAAAATTGGGAATTTAAGAACTGGCTCCATTCCAGTGCATGGCAATTCAGTTTCACAGAATTGGCCACACCCAGAAATGCACGATTTTTGAGAGAGAGAAAAAAAATCTCAGTCACACCTTCTGCAGATCATTTGTTTTAAAATATTACCCACCCTGTTGTGTCAAATGTATTTGGAATTCTGCTTAGTTTATTCTAAAAATGTAAATTAATTAATTAATATTTTTCATGTATAATAATGACAATAATAGTATTATTATATTAATAATCATATTTTGTCTTTATTTAAAATACATGTTTTTAATCAAAGCACAATTTTTGCTTAGTTCATTAAAAACTACTTTTTAAAAAGAAAAGAAAAAATAATTAAACATAATGCAATAAAAGTATATAATAATATAATATAACAAAATAATATTATATTAAAGACAGCTTCTTGGGTGGTCCATTTAAGACCACATTTCAATTTGGTTTCAGTCAGTTTCAATCTTGTATGCCTGCTTCAGGTTAATTGGCTTCATTAATGAGAATTTGGAACATTACGGGAAATGAAGTAAAATGTTCATCCATTGTCCATAAAATTAAAGACTTATAAAGCATTATAAAAAATTTTGTTCATCTGTGAAGAAAGATTTAATTATATTTGGGTGCTTTTCACAGGTAATGTTTTTTAAAATGTTCAAATTATTGCATTTATTTTTAAATGTGCAATTCATTTTTTTCACCATTCAGGTAACAGCTCTAGTGACAACCTGTTTAAATGTGAGTCATACTGAAAATGCAATGCATTACTAAAAACTACACTTACAGCAGTTATATGAATTTCTATGAATTATCTCCATCTGAATTAAAGACGGTTCACCCACTGAGAGTATAAAAAGCAAACTCCAAACCCCCTCTCTTCCTCCATCTTTCAAGAGGCCCAACAGCGAAAGACCTTTCAGGAATCCTGCATGGGTGGACGAGTGGGTTTTCCCTGGGAAAGACACTCAGGGTCTTCCGGAAAGGAACCCCACCTTCGGATGTCGGATAGCACGCTGCTACGACACGCTGGTGCCAAGGCTAGCGTGGGTGAGTGGGCAGCGCTGCACTGAGACGACTAGCAGCCGTGGGCACTGCCAGGCTTAGCGATGAAGATGCCGCCCCTGTCGTCATTACAGGCAGCTAAAAGAAAGGAACAGAGAGCTTCGCCGAAATAAGCCAAAAAAAGCAGGAAGTAGGGAGGGATGGTTCACATTGAAATCCTCTCTCGACGCCCCCACGCACGGCTTTAAGCACAGCGTACAAAATCACTCTCACAGAGAGAGCGGGAGAAAAAGAGATATTAGCGGCGCAGTAAGCTAGCTCAGGAGATCACATCCAGGCGCTTTCTAATCACTGTAATGGTTTAGAAACCTCATGCTCATCTCTCTTAAGCACCGAATAAAACAGTAGAAGTTCCCATATGAACCACAGGCGCTGCTTTCCTATGCCAAAGAGACTTTCGACAGCTGCGGGGGGGCGACAGCCTAAAAAGTTAACGTGATTTTTGAGGAATAAGTCACGTCCTAAAATACCACCCGATAAGAGCTCGGGGAAATGAGATGGAGTTGAGAAGTTCTGAAAATTACGCAAAATACTTCTCGATCAGCAAATAACACGTGGCAGATCGCACCTTCATCCAGAATACAAGATTATGCAGACGTTTAAATAAGCATCTACACTCCAGATATCTGTAAGAACATGCAGCATGTTGGAGATCACAGGCTGCTCGATGCCAAACGCAGCCTCACAGATGCTTTAAAGTAAGAATGCGTGATAAATCAATGACCTTATAAGTAATATTAGTCGATACTGGAATAGCATCAGGGATTATTTCCAACTCAAATATATATAGCAGGTAACATACATGCACTCTTAAAAAGTAAAGACTCTTCATGAAGAATCTTTAACATCCATGTAAAATTTCCATTGCACGAAAAGTTCTTTATAGTGGAAAATGTTTCCACTATAAAGTGGAATAAAAAATTTAAAAAAAAGATTCTTCTAATGACAGAAACTGTTCACTGAAAGGTTCTTTTGGGAATCCAATATGGTTCAATACTGGAATAGCATCGGGGATTATTTCCAACTCAAATATATATAGCAGGTAACATACATGCACTCTTAAAAAGTAAAGACTCTTCATGAAGAATCTTTAACATCCATGTAAAATTTCCATTGCACGAAAAGTTCTTTATAGTGGAAAATGTTTCCACTATAAAGTGGAATAAAAAATAAAAAAAAAAAGATTCTTCTAATGACAGAAACTGTTCACTGAAAGGTTCTTTTGGGAATCCAATATGGTTCTTCTAACCGGAATTGCTTCAAAACCTCCCTTTTGGAACTTTTCTAATTTGGAAACAATTTGGAATTTTTAAGAGAGTATGAACTCTTGAAGAAGTTGCAGCGACAAGCAACAGGAGATTTTTTTAATCACTTGGATTCTATTTATGTGGCTTTGCGCTACGCTCCGCCCACCTTGAAATATCATTGGCCCAAAATCCTGCTTTTCAAACCTGTACATTAAACATCACATTTGTTTTGACTGGCTGTGATTTTATCAAGGTATTTCTTGCTCAGTGAAAACAGATAAATTGTCTCTGGATGCGCCGCTAAAAACTACTTTTCTTCAAAACCTGATTTATCTCATGTAAAATTTTACATAGTGAAGGGGCTTTATTGTGAACATTAATTTTGGACAAAGCTGTATATAATATTGGCCATCACACTGGTTATCAATCAAAGCCTAAAAACAATTATTGACTATCAGTATAGCAATTGTTTTCTATAAGTTCATATGAATCTTCAAAAGTACCAAGATCTCATATCAATCACTTGGATTCTATTTATGTGGCTTTGCGCTACGCTCCGCCCACCTTGAAATATCATTGGCCCAAAATCCTGCTTTTCAAACCTGTACATTAAACATCACTTTTGTTTTGACTGGCTGTGATTTTATCAAGGTATTTCTTGCTCAGTGAAAACAGATAAATTGTCTCTGGATGCGCCGTTAAAAACTACTTTTCTTCAAAACCTGATTTATCTCATGTAAAATTTTACATAGTGAAGGGGCTTTATTGTGAACATTAATTTTGGACAAAGCTGTATATAATATTGGCCATCACACTGGTTATCAATCAAAGCCTAAAAACAACTATTGACTATCAGTACAGCAATTGTTTTCTATAAGTTCATATGAATCTTCAAAAGTACCAAGATCTCATATCATATCGTATATAGACTTTAATCAGGCTGGACACCAGTCTTTACAATGGAAAGCACCTTATAAAGGTCCTACTGAACATCACATAATTTTTGTCAACTCATGTTTTATGCAGTTTATGTCTATGGATTCATTTTTTTTTTTTAGAAAGATGTTTCGTCATCTGAACATTTAGTACAGCGCAGACCTCCAGCTACCATATGTTTTTATCAGAATCAGAGCCACAAAAGGGGGAATTACATTTGAAAGGCCGGTAAATAAAGTTGGTATTGATTTGATCTCACGTGTAATCCGTTTTGTTGTCTGACACCAAGTCCAGCAATAAAAGAGAATCATGTAGGACAGCATAATAGATAATACGACCATACATCAATTGGGGTTTGGGAGACATGAGGGCGATAGATCATCTTCCAGCCAGACTGCTTAGCTATGGAATTTATAAACTAGCTCCTAAAATTGAAGTGGCTTTCCAATTTACAGATACGGCATGGTACTTTGCTGCGCTTCTCCACCACAGTTGATTCTATTTCAAGTTTACCAGAATGATTGGCACAGCATCGCTGCTCTAAACTCAAATACACCAATCTAGCGAGACGGACAAAGTTTGCCAGATATAGCAGCTGTCCAACGGCTCTTCAGTCATATTGATGGCCTCTTTGTCTCTTACTTTATCTAAAATGATTGCCTTGAAAAGACAACTTAGAGTACGTTTAAAATTGTAAAAAGAGGAATCTGAAAACATTTGTATTTAAAGTTGTAAATGTAAATGTCTAAAGATAAAGATCCATACCATCATCAGCAGCAGCAGCATCGTTATTCTTCATTTTCTTCTTCTCATTACTATTACATTAGTTTAATTAAATATGATTGATTTCAATATATTGATTTTGAAAGAAAAGCTATTTTAAAGTTAGACTTAAGTTGTGGAGAAGGATATTGGGACAAACCAAAAGCTCCTAATTCAAATATTACAACCCACTGTAATTATGCTGATGCATATATATATATGTGTGTGTGTGTGTGTGTGTGTGTGTGACCCTGGAGCACAAAATCAGTCTTAAGTCGCTGGGGTATATTTGTAGCAATAGTCAAAAATACATTGTACGGGTCAAAATTATCGATTTTTCTTTCTATGTAAAGTAAAGATCATTTTCCATGAAGATATTTTGTAAATTTCCTACCGTAAATATATTAAAACTTAATTTTTGATTAGTAATATGCATTGCTAAGGACTTAATTTGGACAACTTTAAAGGAGATTTTCTCAATATTTTGATTGTTTTGCACCCTCAGATTCCAGATAGTTGTATCTCGGCCAAATATTGTCCTATCCTAACAAACCATACATCAGTGGAAATTGTATTTATTCAGCTTCCAGATGATGTATAAATCTCAATTTCAAAAAGTTGATCCTTATGACTGGTTTTGTGGTCCAGGGTCACATACATACATACATACATACATACATACATACATACATACATACATACATATATACATTTATTTATTTGAATGTATGTTTATTATATACACAAACATAAATAATAAACTAAAATAATATATATCATTTTAACAAAAATAATCTCGAAAATAATAATATAATTAATACATTTTAAAAATACAAAAATATCTATGTATGTATGTTCATTGTATACACACATATAATGTAAACTATATATATATATATATATATATATATATATATATAAAACAATAAATAATAAGCACTGCATCAGATTGTTTTATATATTTATATATATATACTCCCTGGAAGCACTGTAGCACTGATATACAGACTTCAATTCATGAAAAAATAAATCTCTGAATCACCTTCAATACCTTAAACACGGCTGAAGACAAACTTAAAGGCATCAAAACGAATCACATAAGGTCAGTAAATATATCCATGACATTTCTATGTCATACTCAAAAAGAGTTTTGTGTCTGTAACATGAATTCATTTCAGCAAACATATGCCTTAGTTATGGAACACTTGCGCCATCTTCTGGAGACATAATAGAAGAACAACCGACCAGAATAACACAATACAAAATATGACTTCAAATTAAAATAACAGATAAAGTGGAAAATAACCATCTAATTAGCATTAAAGACCTTTCTATTTTGACTGAAACATAATGCATTTACAGCTAAAGTGTGCCATTGCCACTGAGCCAGTATTGCTGTGTGAGGCTCAAACACAGATCAGTGGCTAAATTTGCCACTTGTCAGGAAATCAACCTAAACATGGTTTCCTTACAGTTAAACTGTAGCAGGAGAAAGTATTATAACAACATCTAAAAATAGCCCACACTTCACCAAGTTTATATTATGACACATTCTAAGCTGGCAGAGGACCATTATTAACCACAGGTTAAAGGCTAAACCACTGAACACTAGTTGAAAGAGTGAGTAAGAGGCCAGCATGATGTTATGGAGTGAATTTCTCTTACCTCACCAGCACTTGGCAGCTGTACTTGAGGTGGTCCCCACTCCTTACTGATCTTCTCTCTGATCCTCTGAGGGACGATCATGCATTTGTCGACAACCAGATCAGGGTAAATCGCCTTTAATTTTCCCCTAAACAGCAAAAGTGCAGGTCCAAATAAGTGAACCTGTCTAGTACACCATCATTATTAACAGTTTTGGTTTCCTATGACAGGTCATGAAAAACTAATATAAGCTGTGAATAGCCCATGTCTGCACTGCAAGTTGAACTAGTGAGTAAGTTGTTAGATTTGTAAGGCATGCTGTGTGGGTTTTGAGTGGGACCGGCTGCTTAAGCATCCATGACTCAGTGCTCTGAGGGAGTCCTACACATCCCACACCGGCCTACAAGCCAGACTTCTGAAATCAGTTCATTTAAGGAAATATGGTTTGGAAATTAACCCTAGTCCGAAACTTCTAAAGGAATGCTAAAAGACTATTTGTATTGGATTCCAACTGGGATTTTAATGAATTGATCCCAGCAGGAAATAATAACCTATTTAATAGATTAAAGAAGGAATTTACTTCCATTTCATTCATTTTTACAGTATTTTCAGGAAACATTCAGGGTGTTTTTGATCATATTAACTAATCGTTTTCTACATTCAGTATGCTACTTTTATATTAAAAATAATTCTGTATTCCCATAGTATTGGCACTGACAAACATTTACATTTATTCATTTAGCGACTTACAAATGAGGACAATAAAAGCAGTCAAAACTAACAAAAGAGCAACAATATATAAGTGCAAATGACAAGTCTCGGTTAGCCTAACACAGTACACATAGCAAGGTGTATATATATATATATATATACACACAAACAAAGAAAAACAAGTAGATAGAATAGAAAAAATAGAAAGCTAGTTTTTTTTTTTTTAAATAAAGAATAATAAAAATAAAAAAAACAAATATCAATATAGTGGTTGTCGCTTTACCCCTGCGGTGACACCCACCTCGTTACCCTGCTGAAGGCATGCTGGGTAATTGAAACGGAGCGAAAGTAGAATTAAAATAGAATAGAAAGTGCTAGAATTAGAGGGTCAAATAAAGATGGAACAGATGTGTTTTTAGTCGTTTCTTGAAGATGGTTAAGGACTCAGCTGCTCGGATTGAGTTGGGCAGGTCATTCCACCAGGAGGGAACAGTTAATGAAAAAGTCAGTGAAAGTGATTTTGTGCCTCTTTTAGATGGCACAATAATACGCCGTTCACTTGCAGAACGCAAGCTTCTAGAAGGCACATATCTCTGAAGTAATGAATTTAGGTAAATGGGTGCAGAGCCAGTGGTGGTTTTGTAGGCAAACATTAATGCCTTGAATTTTATGCGAGCAGCTACTTGTAGCCAGTGCAGATTGATGAACAGAGGTAAAAAAAAATGAACAAACAGTAATAGTTAAAACTAAGGGAAAGACTAAGTAGCTAAGCCGACTAATATATTAAACCAATAAACATTTTGGCCTGGCCCAGATAATTATTAATCTATATCAGTGCTGTCTAAGTACACATACTACCCTACATATTTGAATAATCAAATAGGATATTGGTCGTACTAAAATTCGCACAGGACGGAATGACAACATTATATAGTCTTACTTGCAGAACTCAGCATCTTCTGAAGACAGGAGCTCATCACAGGTGGATGTGGTCATGTGGCATGCAGAGAGGACGCACAAAACAAACGAGGTGTAAAATAAACGCATTTCCACCGAGCCTTCAACAGAGACAGAGAAATATGGGTGAGAGTAAATAACTATTTCCACTCTCTGTCACATTATGCGTATGTAAAACATACGTTACGTGCAATTTTAAGGCATTTATGTTTGAAGAAATCTGTATCATATTCAGTTTGTTTGTTGACAACACAAAGTTTTTGATAACGTTCACCATTTCTATATCATTTAGGCTACTGTACCTGAAATGCTTGCCAAATCTTTGATATTAGTAGCTGACGTTGAGCTATATGCCTTCAAACAGTCTTTAGCTGTCGACTAAAATAGTAAGCTAATAATATTACGTTACAAAGTTAAATCGAGAAACACATTAGAACCCGCCCCCTCTTCACTTTTATTGGTTTGCACTTCTTTTAGCAGACACCTTAGTGGTCTATAGATGCGTCAATCAAGTTTGTTTGTTGTTGGTGTGTCAGTGCGTCGTTTTTTTTAATACTGCAGGTGCCACATGGCAACAGGTAGTTCTTCCTGTAATAATCTACAGTGTCTCTTTAATGAAAATATGCCTATTTAATGCTTTAATGAAGATGTAGGCTACTAAAAACGAAAGCGAAATCGGTCCGAAATCGGTCCGACGATTCTGAGCCGATAATTTTCATATATTGAAGGGTGATCAGTTGTGCATTATACACAGTGACACTGAGAATGGATTGAAACTTCAATTCATTTCTTTCATTTGAGCCTTGTCTAATCTAACCTGATCTAAACTGATGTATCAAGCAGGATTTAGCCTTAATGTAGGTAGGCTGAAATTAAAATGGTTTTAAATTCAGATGATTAATGCAATTTCTCAACATGAAACTAATTGTTGTGCTAAAATACACATCGCATATGTGATATTTCAATAAAGATCACATGATATGTCACCTATAGAAAATGATATTGAATTTATGTATATTTCATTAAATAGGCCTTAATTAACTTTCATTTTATGGAACCATGGTGGAAGAATTTACAGAATGCTTAAACTGAACTAAACAGACGGGGACAAAAAAAACCTAAAACTATTTGATGCACCTCTGCACCAACAAAACAACAAATAAAAATTGATTGACGCATCTATAGACCAGTGGTGTTTGCTAATAGCACCAATAGCCCCTCACTGCAGAATAAAGATCCAGGGGGCGGGGTTGGATCCACATCTAGGGGGTGGAGATGGTAGGTTTAGGAGTGGAGATGGGTGGGTTTAGGTATATGTTAGGTGGGAGGAGTTGGATCTGGACCCAACCTCGCCCCCTGGATCTTGTGTTCTGCAGTGAGGACCATCTCAATAGCAGTGCAAACTAATGGCAGTGAAGAGGGGGAAGGTAATATACAAAAAATAAAAATAAAACACAAATGCATACTGCTAGTTTGTGTTTATTAAACACTATTTACACATTTCAAGAACACATGCTGCAGGTTTCCTGAAAATACAATCTCCTCCTCCCCAATACCAGCTCATGGAAGTGATGCCTGTTTCCCATACAAATGGTCACCATCAGGCTTCTAGATACTGAGAGAACATTCAAGTTTTGCTTTCAGTCATTTGATTTCAAGGCTTCTTTGCTGCACTGGCCTTACATTATTGTAATTGTGCAGCAAAAACAACATCTCGTGGTGCTGCTGACACTCTGTTTGGTTTGTGCTTCTTTGCAGTAGTGGCACTAGGACCTAGAGCTCATTAAAATGGGCTCCTATAGGATTTAAAAGCAACTATTTCTAATTATTTAATTATATTATTTACTTACATATTGTATATTCTTCTGCTTTAACCCCTGATTAAGTATCTTATCTGAGAGTGAAATAAAATAGTAGACATGCTTCAGTGGCTGAAACTGCTGGGAAGTGCATGGTTACTTTGGAGGGCACTGTATGCAGTATATTGTGCTGCACAGTGCACATCTTTTTTTTTTTTTCCATTCATATAGCAAACCAAAACCTTAGCCTATTTGCACACAGCATGTCAAGGTAGTCAAGATTTAAAAGGTGAATAATGTGCACCTAACTGATCATTTTTCTTTTCGGTACATATTTTCTTTTATCATACTATTCCATATTGTCTATCTACTGCTGGGAAGTGCATGGTTACTTTGGAGGGCACTGTATGCAGTATATTGTGCTGGACAGTGCACATCTTTTTTTTTCTTTCCATTCATATAGCAAACCAAAACCTTAGCCTATTTGCACACAGCATGTCAAGGTAGTCAAGATTTAAAAGGTGAATAATGTGCACCTAACTGATCATTTTTCTTTTCGGTACATATTTTCTTTTATCATACTATTCCATATTGTCTATCTGTATCGTATAGTCGTACAGATTCCCACATTTATACAAAGAGACTGGATTCAGCAATCTATATCATCTTAGCAATGAAAGGCAATGTATGATAACACGTTCACATAACACAGAGATCACATGGTTACAATGGGCTAGAACAGATGAATAAGCATCAAACAAACAATATGACAGATTTTACACACTATGCACCTATTTGCTGTATAACACATATAATACATAAAGGATTCATTTCATTTCAAATACAAACTGTGAATACCAGCAACGTTTCTGCTTGTGTACTTTACATTAAGGCATGGGGTATCTTCTCTGCAGCAATAGATTGGGAACACAATGTTCTGAATAACTCGCTTCTATCTGATGTACAACCACAGGATTAGTTTGACTTATTTTGCTCACAGAGAGTTTCTACCATCTGTATTAGGTGAATCTTGGCTCATAAGAAATAAAAATCACAAATAGGATTTCTTTAATATTTCATTTGTTTCTCCAAGACAGCAATAAGATTGAATGCAGACTTTTGCTCAAAGGAATAGTTCACCCAAAAATGAACTTGCTGAACATTTACTCATCAGTTTGTTTCTTCATCAGATTTGGAGAAATGTAGCATTACATCACTTGCTCACCAATGGATGCTCTGCAGTGAATGGGTGCCGTAAGAATGAGAGTCCAAACAGCTGATAAAAACATCACAGTAATCCACACCACTCCAGTCCATCAGTTTACATCTTATGAAGGAAAAAACTGCATGCTTGTAAGAAACAAATCCATCATCAAGATGTTTCAAGTATAAACCATTGTTTCCAGCTAAAATATGAGTGATCTGTCCGTAATATGAATTTCTCCAGTGAAAAAAGTGATTTGTTTACAAGCTCTGTTTACAAGCCAAAACAAACATGTGGGTGGATTCTAATATGAGAGGATAACAGGAGATGGACTTTTTCACCGGATGAAAAATTATTATGGACTCGCATTTTAGCCAGAAACAAAGGTTTAAAGTTAAAATGCCTTAATGATGGATTTGTTTCTTACAAACACACAGCTTTTGACTTCACAAGACATTAACTGATGGACTGGAGTGGTGTGGATTATTGTGATGTTTTAATCAGCTGTTTGGACTCTCATTCTGACGGCACCCATTCACTGCAGAGCATCCATTGGTGAGCAAGTGATGGAATTGTACATTTCGACAAATCTGTTCTGATGAAGAAACAAACTCTTCTAAATCTTGGATGGCTTGAGAGGGAGTAAATTATTAGCTAATTTTAGCACGTTAATT
Organism: Sinocyclocheilus grahami; assembly: GCF_001515645.1. NCBI lineage: Eukaryota > Metazoa > Chordata > Actinopteri > Cypriniformes > Cyprinidae > Sinocyclocheilus > Sinocyclocheilus grahami. The sequence continues at coordinate 1,501,841 of NW_015505644.1, forward strand.
AACAATTGTTTCATTTGTATCCATTTCAATTTCTCATGAATGCTAGGAGAAACGTCTGAGACAAAGTTGATACAGTAAAATGCAACAGAATTTCTTTAAATTTGAACTCTGAAAGAGTAATAAACCTCAGACTGTAGCACATGATACCTGTCATATTTCAATACATTCATATCATCACTTCTATTTTGCTTTATATAAAAGTGTTCTATAATGGTAACTAAAAACTCAACAAAAGTAGAACATTTTCATGTGTATCATATAATAACAGGCTGATGCAATTGTCTGTGAAATGTACACCAATCAAACATTTCTTGTCTTTTATAGGATGGTTGGTAGAAACCGATCCTTCCTTAAAATCATTCATTTCAAATTTCTTGTAACACTTTCCTTTTTAGGATAAAACCTCATCACACTTCATCTTAATGTTAATGACAAGAGTCAGCAAACGTTCCTGAGTGCTATTACAAATGCTTAGTAATACCCGGAAAAATCTTCACTCGTCCCACTGAAAGATTAACAGTCCATCATGTATTTTCTAATGGAAGGAACTCAATCTGTATTGTTCTAGATCTACATTCAAAGCTCAGCATATATTTATGGGTTTCTAAATGAAACAGTATTCCTCAACATTCCCTTGCTGCCAGCTACAACAGCCTTGCACATGCAGGTCAGCTCTTAATCTGATTTATTAAAGCAGAAAAACATTCTCTGATATAAATTAGTTTACAACTGGCGGAAAATGCATAGCAGATTGCTTTTTACTCTCCTTAGGGTGATTTATATTATACCTTTTTTAAGTCTAAAGGTCAATCTGGTACTATAAAACTACTGTATTTCCTTATAATAAGCCATTCTACTGTGCATTTAAGTGCTATTCGCTTCTACAACTATCGCATGTGCTAGATCAGAAACATTCAAATCGCAAAGGGTTTATATGAACCATGCTCGTGAGGTTTCCTCTCCTGTATGGCGAGGTAATGCACCTTAAATACTGCCTTGCATTGCATTGTATTAGAATAGCCATATAAATACCTTTTCCTAAGTTACTACTAGTTATATTCATATTTTAAAGACCCTAAAGTGTCCCTCAGGAATGGGATGCTGAAATCTAGCAGGTGTAGGAAACACTCTACTTAACTACGTAAATGTAGCATGCTGCGATGCATCATGGGATTGTCACAGGCCTGCCCGTGAAACTCATCTGAAAGCTATCTGGGAACATTTAAAATAGTGTTGTGTGTGTGGTAGATTGATGTCATCCACCTTCTGAAGCAAAAGTGAGCTTACTTTGGTAAAGACAGCAGCTGGTGCCCACACTTTGAATGTCAGCAGTGTTGAGGCACTCTTTATATTCCCTGTAGAGAAGCCCGGTGTGACTGTTCACCCGGGATCCTGTTTTGAAGTATCTAGTTATAATATCACAGGTTGTTACTGTTTTCCAGAATATTGTTATCGAGACAAAAATGCAGCTTTCTCAATCTTGATGTAAACCTGAACTTCTTCTTATGATAGCACAAATACCTGACATTATGTCAGTAAATGCTGATTTTGTGTAAACCCATAATCGTTTGAATGTTGAATGTTTCGATTTCCGGACTTGTCAGCTGAGGTTACGATTATTGAGAGGAAGAAACAGAGAAGACTGCTTCAGTCTAACAAATAGTCAAAAATATACACCACAGTGTGCAGGAACAACAAAGAGTCTCAAAGGATTTTTCTGCTGTGCACAAGTAACATTCAGCCTGAATACTGATGAAGAGCAGGACTAGAACGTATAAATGCTCTAATCATGTATAAAGTGGCAAAATGGGTTCAATACAAGTTAAACTGTATCGACAGGCATAATGTTGATTAGCACGGAAAACACACTACGGTTCAAAAGTTTGGGCTTGATAAGTTTTGTGTTTTCCAAAAGTCTTTTATGCTGAAATCTGAAATTTAATATTTTTGAAAACTTTTTTTTTTATGAAAGAACAGCATTTATTTAAAATAGAAATATTTTGTAACATTATACATTTATTTACTGCCACTTTTGATCAATTTAATGCATCCTTGCTGATTAAAAATATTTCCCCCCTTTCAGGGGGAAAAACTTGTACCGGGTTATTTTGACTTGACTTGTAATTTATTTTGTTTGTTTTAAGCAAACATGGCACCTACAGCATCACACTTGTAAGAGAGTAAATGTGAAGAAATGTGCAGCACATTATTGTAGAACTTGCATGAATAATTAATAGATTTTTATTTATTTTATTTTATTTTTATTTTTGGTTTAACTTTGTTTTTTCTATCTGTCTATCTGTCAGTCAGTCAGTCAGAGTATCTATCTATCTATCTATCTATCTATCTATCTATCTATCTATCTATCTATCTATCTATCTATCTATCTATCTATCTATCTATCTATCAGTCAGTCAGTCTGAGTGTCTGGCTGTCTGACTATCTATCTATCTATCTATCTATCTATCTATCTATCTGAGTGTCTATCTGTCTCTATCTATCTATCTATCTATCTATCTATCTATCTATCTATCTATCTATCCATCTATCTATCTGTCTATCTGTGTCTGTCTGTCTGTCTGTCTGTCTGTCAGTCTGAGTGTCTGGCTGTCTGACTATCTATCTATCTATCTATCTATCTATCTATCTATCTATCTATCTATCTA
>NW_015505644.1:1504652-1534894 GCF_001515645.1 Sinocyclocheilus grahami
TCTATCTATCTATCTATCTATCTATCTATCTATCTATCTATCTATCTATCTATCATCTGTCTATCCGTCCGTCCGTCTGAGTAACTGTCTGTCTGTCTGGCTATCTGTCTGTCTGTCAGTCAGTCTGAGTATCTGTCTGTCTGAGTGTCTGGCTATCTATCTCTCTATCTATCTATCTATCTATCTATCTATCTATCTATCTATCTATCTATCTATCTATCTATCTATCTATCTATCTATCTATCTATCTATCTATCTATCTATCTATCTATCTATCTGTCTGTCTGTCTGTCTGTCTGTCTGTCTGCCTGCCTGCCTGCCTGCCTGTCTGTCTATCTTTTTATTGCAGTGTCAGATTTACTGCTGCAACAACATCATGAATATCTGCCTCCATCCAGCCAATGCCTAGAACCAAGACCCTGCCCTACTTTTTTTTTCTCGATAATCCATTTCATTCAGATGTGCGTCTCAATTCAGAAGAAAAGTCGCTACTTCACTGCAACTTTAAGTCTTGTACTTTGTCTGTACAGTATGCATTTTTAATGTCTATTTCCTGGCCCTGTGTTTTTCCATTGTAAATGCCTTAAAGTACCAATGATTATCATTTTCTGTGGTAATCAACGTTATTCCAGATGCTGTCAACGGAGCTTAACTCACATTCAACCTACAACATGGCTATGGACTGATGCGCTTCTGTGGAGTCACGTCCACTTGTGGCACTCCACGAACCATCAATTTTTAAATTAATAATACCTTTAGATGTTGAACGGTGGACACCATTTGAATCTTGAGAACATCGGTCTGTTGAAGTGGTTTGATTGTAGATTATATTTGCTGGTTGCTCTAAAACGTTCCGGTGTTCTTGTCCTTTAGAGCTGAAAAGCACTTATTAGCATTTCAAGTTATGAATATGTGCAGTCCTGCCATGCATGTTTCTATACAGATGAAGATATGGTTATGTTTGGGGAACCGATGCTGAGCAAAGATTGTCTGTTAACAGCAAACTGTGCAGCGCTCTAATACCGCAGGATATGATGTCACAGGAGGATGTCAAAGCTGATTTGATTTGATGAAAAATCCAACCAGTAGAAAGACTCAGCAGTGTGCTTTTAGTCAAAGCCTTGTGTTCCTGTCCTGTTTCATTTTTGCTTGTTCTTCAGCAGCTAAAAGCAGGGCTTGGGCATTTTGCTCAACAGAAAATGTGAATAGGTCATCTTATAGAGTTGAAAAAGGTTATCATTCCTTGTTTTTATATCCCACATTTATGGCTGTTAGGTGGGTCATGCACCCTGAGAGCCGATCAGATGACTGCAGAAGAACCAGAAGACGGAGAATTGGAGGACGGTAGATTCCAGAAGAGCCACTTGCGTTTACACTGACGCTTTTGGTACAGGTAATCTTCCTTCTCACGCTCCTTGCGAGCCCGCTGATAGTGATCTTCTTCCTTTAGATACCACACTGGAGGCCAGCGATGTTTCTCAAAGTGCTCCAGGTTATCTGCAAGGCAGAATGAGACCGTGATACCAGCTTAATGCCAAATTAATTTCAGTACTGCGATAACTGTTTGGTTAGGGACGCCTGTCACACTGAAAAAAATAAAATTCTCAGTATTCAGTATTCATATTTTTTGCTTTGCTTTCTAGGAAAAATAGCCAAACATCCCTAAAACAAAATAAATGTATTATAAACTAATCAGTCAGTATGCTTTGTTTGATCAAAAATACAATAAAAACACTGTGAAATATTATTACAATTTAAAATGACTCTTTTTTTTTTTTAGTTTATTTTAACATAAAATGTAATCCTATAATGGTAAAGCTCAATTTTCAGCAGGTTTTTTGTATTATTATTTATTCACGTTTGATCCTTTTTTACAAAAATTTTAATTAAAAAAAATAAAAATCTTACGGACCCAGACCTTTTGAATGGTTGTGTATACAGGATAAATTAAATTATTAAATATAGAAATTGTGTTCAATATTAAGAATATATTCAGAGAATATATCTTGAATTAAATGAAGAGTTCATAAAAATCCATTATTTACTCATTATCATGTTGCTCCAAGTCCATTTACCTAGTTTTAATATTAAAGAACATATATGCAGTATAATACATTTAACAATTTCACAGACAGCATCAAATAATGACAATGTAAGCAATCAAACCAACAAAAATATATAAGTGCTGTGACAAATCCCAGTTAGTCTAACGCAGTACACGTAGCAAGGTTTTTCCTTTGCTTTTTCTTTTTAGACAGAGATAGATATCCAATAGATAGATGTAGCGTCTGCGTAGGATCATGCATGTGCGTTGGACTGTTTATGGCTTAAAAGACCCTTTTAGCCTTTTGACATTTGCATATAAATTACAGTTCTGGTCAGAGATGTTACGTTGTATAGGGGTTTTAAATTGCCAAATGGTTCTTCGCCGTCAAAGAAGATTAGAACCAGCCCCCACGGGCATCCTGCAATCTGAGTTCAAACACATTCTACAACGAGCTGTAAATGGCCAAACGAACACACACACACACACACCCAAACTAAGCTAGTTTTATTTTTTTTATAATAATTAAAAAGAATAGAGAACGCTAGTGATAGAGGGTCAAGTTTTTTTATGATAAATCAAAACAAGTAGATAGAATAGATTAATAATACAATAAACATGATGATTTCTATCAGTTTCTATGACCAACGCAACTTATTTAGATTAAGAATTTGTCTCATTACAAAAGTCTGTAGCAGAAAAAGTTGGCTAATGAAAACATCTGAACAATTGAGCATGACAGGGGTCTCATTTTTTCAGACTGTCATGTCTCAATATTCATTTTGAAGTTAAAATAATTCTTGAAAAATTGGCATTTATACTGATCTGAGGGGCTGTTGAATTACCTGTAGATTTGGCCTTCATGTCTCGAGGGAATTTGCGACAGACTCTGTTGTAGTTGGTGCAGATGTGATGGAGGCACCAGTCAGTCAACTGATGAGCACAGTGGAACTAAAGGGAACAATCACAGAGAAGAAAACTCTATGGAGAAAATCAGATGCTTTGAGTCCCCTCCTAGACCTCTAAACAACTAGTCTATTTGGTTCCTAACCACTCCTAAAACAGAGACTCTTTATTCATATCACTTCAGCCATGTACACACTGCAACTAAATGCAGTTGTCAATTCACCTTTTAGTTCTTAATCCTGTTGTGTACACACACATTTCAGTATTTTACTGAGTGACAACCGCATTCTACAGCTGAATATTCCTGAAACATTTAGGTAGTAACAAATGTATTTACAGAAATTCCACGCAGTGTGTACAACTGAACAACTAGTTGTTACTGACGTATTTAAACGTGTATTAGAGTTGTGTCTCTCTTCTGTATGAGCAGTGCAAGAAAACACAGGCAAAAAGTACAAGTTTGACTCATTTGTGTTGCCAGATCCTGCAAGAAAAAACAGCAAACAAGAACAATCCCAAACCTAAATAAATCAAAATGCTTTATATGTTAAAAACAGGCAGACAGACAGACAGGTACATGTTCATTCTGTCTGTCAATGGTACGCTTACCTGGGCCATGTCCAGATAGAGCAGAACATCTCCATCTATATCAGCTCCCATCATGGCAGCTTCTGTCAGTACCTTCACAGTGTACAGCTCTAGGACAGACACACAACACTCATAAAAACAACATAATAAGTCACCATTATTTTTGGTTTGTATTCTTTGTTAATAAATGACTCCGCAGCACTTTACAATAAGGTTCCATTTGTTAACATTAGATAAAGACCCCGTGTGGTGAAAATCAAGTGTTTAGCGTTGTTTGCATGTCTGTCTGGCGTTTTAATGTTTAAAGACAAACCATGTGCAAATTCATCAGTCAACACCATGGCTGAGCATTTTCTCTTTGCAGTAAACCAAAAAAAGTCTTAAAAACGCAGTTTGAAACCTGAAAGACTAATTGACCAGTGGTTTCTTCAAGATTTTTCTATGGGGTGTTATAATGGGGTTTATCCAATTATGTGTGTGCAGACACTGACATCCCAAGGTTCTTGTAAGGTTACTTATTAGAAACACAGGCTTTCAAAAATAAACAAAACTGCTTCAAAATTCACATTTTTGGTATGGGTATATGCAGATTACATTGTATTGTGTAGTGTTTAGCTTTTACTTTTACATGTGAGTGGAGACGGGGATTCATTTGCATATTCAAGCCATTTGAGGCATTAATAAATTATTTTCACAGGGAAACAGGGTTTTGTACACTATGTTATACAGAATATCACATATGAGTTTTAAGGGATTAAATTAGTGCCTGCAGATTTGCATTATTAAATAACATTAACAAATATTAATAAACACTGTAACAAATGAATTGCTCATTGTTAGTTAAATGCTGCTTAATGCATAACTACTGTTAATTAATGGGACTTTATTACAAAATGTTACCATCAAATCTTTATATTTTTGAATTTGGCGGGCACTTTTATCCAAAGCGACAGTTAGTCCTTAAACATTTTTCATAGTGATCGCTTGATCTGCAGCAGAGGAGTGAATCATGCTGTCTCTGGATGCCAGTGTTGCCAGGTCCACTTGCATATTAAAAGCGGCTTTGACCGAGTTCTGTTAAAATGCAAGAACTTAATAAAATGTGTACTTTGAATGCAATGTATGGCAAATGTAGGCTAGATGCATATATGTTACAGCTAGGCCATAGAGGAAAGCCAGTCCATGCCCAAATTAGCTTCACATCATGCCAAAAACACCCCTTAAAGGGTTAGTTCACGCAAAAATGAAAATTAACCCATTATTTACTCACCCTCAAGCCATCCTAGGCGTATATGACTTCCTTCTTTCAGATGAATCCAATCGGAGTTATATTAAAAATTGTCTTTGATCTTCTAAGCTGTTTAAGGGCAGTCAGTGGGTGTTGCATGCATCAGTCCAAAAGAAGTGAAATAAAGGGCATCCATCCATAATAAAAAGTGTCTCACACGGCTCTGGTGGGTGAACAAAGGCGTCCTGTAGCGAATCTGTGCGTTTTTGTAAGAAAAATATCCCTATTCAAAACGTAATAATCACTTTAATCTAGCTTGCGCCAACAGTTGTACACGGAAGCAGCTCCGAGCGGATGCCGTATGAGGTCAGCGTTGCGCATGCGCCGGTGAGTCTCGTGAAAACCAACGTTTGTTTACAGAAGCAAAGTTTCCTTACTTTAGCAAAGGAAAATCAGTCTCCTCTTGGCTTATATCGAAATCCTCCGACATTCTTCTTTACAAATACTCAATTTGTACTTCTAATAAGTGACCGTTGTTTTGTTTTGATCAAAAACAAATCAAAACCGTTGTTTTTCCCCTTCGCTTCCGCATGCGTCACTTCTGAGCGGCGCATGCACAGCGCCGACTTCCTACGTAATCCGCCCGGAGCTGCTTCCGTGTGCAACAGTGAGCTCAAGCTAGATTAAATTGATTATTACGTTTTAAATATGGTTATTTTTCTTACAAAAATGCATCGATTCACTACAGGAGGCCTTTGTTCACCCCCCGCAGCCGTGTGAGGCACTTTTTTATTATGGATGGATGCACTTTATTTCACTTCTTTTGGACTGATGAACTGCAACACCCGCTGACTGCCATTAAACAGCTTGGAAGATCAAAGACAATTTTTAATATAACTCCGACTGGATTCGTCTGAAAGAAGAAAGTCATATGCACCTAGGACGCCTTGAGGGTGAGTAAATCATGGGCTAACCTTCATTTTTGGGTGAACTAACCCTTTAAGCATGGTAAAAATCACTGCAATTTGCCATCTGAAGTGACTTGCATTATATTTCAGTACAAAAGGACACACTGTTATTTTCAGTCACTGTCTCACTCCTCAACTCTAGTTAAAGGTCTAAATTTACACAGGATTTGGTTGCCTACGGAGATCAGACTGTTATGTGCATCATCGTCTCAGGTTTGTTTGTGTACCTGTCAGCGCTACCAGGTGAGGCAGACAGAGACGGTTTGCAAGAACAATGAGTTCCATGGCATCCAGATCTGGGCGAGAGCAGAAGCAGCCAGCATAGAGATACTCCAGCACAGCACGCATGCAGCTCCGCGTAGTGTTAGGAAACAGCACCTGACAAGACACAGCAACAAACTCAAAGAGGCTTTTTCAGGGGAATAAGAACTCAGTGTTAAAGAACAGTATGATTAGAGTATGCTGTCTTCATTAGTAAAGTTCAGCTTTAAGCTTATGTTAACATTCTGACATACAATGGGGTCCAAAAGTATTGCATAAGCACTCCATGTTTTCAGTCTAAGTATTTGTTTTGTCCTACTTGACAGCAGAAATCAAGCAGCATGAAATCCACAAGTTAAATATAAAACCCATGTTTAAATTTTTCACCATGATCTAAAGAGCATCTTGTGCTTCATTGGAAGCAAGAATATCTGACCATCACGTCACAAAACTACTTATTTGGTTAGTGCCCTAGAAATTGTGCAAAATCTGAAATATACAGTATTTATTTTACTTCATTATTTTCCTTTGTTTGATTTTTTTAAATCCTAAAAGTTCTAGATATAGCATTAGAAATGAAGGGTTAAAACTAGATCAAGACCAGATGTTAAGAGGAATTTTCTATTTGTCTCTCAAAAATAATGTTACTTCATTCTAAGAATAAAAGGCAATAGATTGTTCAACACAGTATAATTTTAGTATCACTGAAATACTATTATAATTTTTAATAAAAAAATATTTTATTCTTATTTTTTATTTTTAGTCTTATTTTCTATTTTAATTTTAATTTTGGTTAGTTAATTTTATCGTGTGTTTTGTTATTTGTATTTATTTATTTTTAGTTTTATTTTAGTATCATTTTAGTATCAAGCTAAACTAAACGAAAATGAGAAATGTTACCTTGGCATCAAGCTCAAATAAAATAAGTTTTAGGGTTTATTTTAATTTTATTTTCAGGTTTATTATTGCTTTAGTTTTAGTTAATTATTATAACCCTGGTTCAACATCATCACTTGTGTCACAAATGTCCTATCATCTCTATTTGCTCCAGATATTACAAAATTAAAACTCCCGCTTAGTTATTTATCTCCTTCTATTCTTTCCAATTTGAATACATAAAAATCACAGATGTTCATCAGGTTCCTGTCAAAAACTACATTAGTTCATGTTAGACAAACTGTGAAATTGTACACAGTGTAACCATTAAAATACACACCACAAATATCATCTTTAAAATCTCAGTGTTCCCAGTGGTACTGGTTTAGACATATTGTGAGCGCACTGTACCTCTTTTGTACAACTCTCCACAAATGGTCCACCAAACATGGCTGCCATCCAATCACAGCTTGAGATAAGCAGTGGTTTATGGGCCATGATGGTGCCATCATCCAACCTGAACACCACATCTGCAGGAAAGAACAGACAGACTTCTGTAGCTTTTCAAATCACTATTATAATAATACGTTGTATAACATGCCATATAAACATACTCTACTCTCTGGTAAATCAACATCCAGTACATAGCGAATCCGATGCTGAAATGAAGTGATCATCTTGACAACTTAAAAGGCACTCTGTGACAGTGGCTTGACATTACATTCCACTAAAGCACAATCATAGTGCTAGAGTGAAGGATAAATAAATAGAAATGCTCAGTGTTTATGTTTGGAGAGGGAAAAGCTCGGTCAGCATTGCAAGACAGCTTGATGTCCTCCAAATCCTGAGAGTGCTGAAAAACACGATACATCCGCACCGGTTCTCTCTACCAGAAGAGCACTGATTATGAAACCGAAATCCAGCTGACAAAATATGGGGGCTTGTTTTTTTCTCTGGGGGTGAATAATTGAGCTGAAGTAGAGAGGAAAATAGCTTGAAGGGGCATTCTGCTGGAGCTCATCTCACATTTGAAAAAAATGTGCTTTGGTTATAGACAATGCTGGGCGACCTTCTGCTAGAATGTGCACTGTACGCCCAACGTGTGCAGATATCAAAAAGTTTGCTTTTTAATATACAGCTGACAGTATTATTCTACACAGCACAGAAAGGTTGGGGTGGCAAATAGGGACATTTACAGGAAAAGGGCGAAAGGACTGCAAAATGAGTCCCATTGGTTGTCTGAATCCTGTTGAAAAATCCAGCATATGCTGGTTAGGTATGTTTTGAAGCATGGCTGCTGGTTTGAGCTGGTTTAAGCTGGTCATGTGCTGGTCCTGAGCAGGAGCTAATTGCTTAGGACCAGCACATGGCCAGCTAAGAACCAGCTTAAACCAACCATGCTTCAAAACATACCTAACCAGCATATGCTGGTTTTTTCAACAGGGAAGCTCATCTCACATTTGAGAAAAATGTGCTTTGGTTATAGACAATGCTGGGCGACCTTCTGCTAGAATGTGCACTGTACGCCCAACGTGTGCAGATATCAAAAAGTTTGCATTTTAATATACAGCTGACAGTATTATTCTACACAGCACAGAAAGGTTGGGGTGACAAATAGGGACATTTACAGGAAAAGGGCGAAAGGACTGCAAAATGAGTCCCATTGGTTGTCTGAATCCTGTTGAAAAATCCAGCATATGCTGGTTTTTTCAACAGGGAATGCTATGCGAAGTTAGTGTAACTGACACATATACAACAAATAAATAAGGTAAGTGCTATTTGTACCATTCCAGTTAGGATTTAAACCGACATCTCAGGAATGGGAGGCGTGTGATCTAACAAGCACGCTAAATTCCATTACATTTGGAAAAGGGCGAAAGGACTGCAAAATGAGTCCCATTGGTTGTCTGAATCCTGTTGAAAAATCCAGCATATGCTGGTTAGGTATGTTTTGAAGCATGGCTGCTGGTTTGAGCTGGTTTAAGCTGGTCATGTGCTGGTACTGAGCAGGAGCTAATTGCTTAGGACCAGCACATGACCAGCTAAGAACCAGCTTAAACCAACCATGCTTCAAAACATACCTAACCAGCATATGCTGGTTTTTTCAACAGGGAATGCTATGCGAAGTTAGTGTAACTGACACATATACAACAAATAAATAAGGTAAGTGCTATTTGTACCATTCCAGTTGGGATTTAAACCGACATCTCAGGAATGGGAGGCGTGTGATCTAACAAGCACGCTAAATTCCGTTACATTTACCCCCCTAAACTTCATTCCCATCAGGGTCACGGCACCAATGTAACCCTTCCCGTTCTACTCAAGGCACTCCAAGCGGGATTTAAACAGGCGTCTCCTGGATGGGAGGCAGCGCAGTAACAAGGATGTTAAAACTGTCCTCCATTATAGTAAAAATGCTAACATAATGCACAATGCTAATCACAGTTCTCAAAAACAAACAGAGACCTACATATTTTTTAAGACTGGGTGATATATTGAATGTTCATTATACATTTGTGATAATTTTGCTGCATCATGAATATTGCGAAATTTTAAAGTGCTCCTATTATGCCATTTTGAATATTGCCTTTCATGCATTCTGTAATGTAGCTGTACAGGAATGTAAACAATCTGCCAAAGTTGTAAAGGTGCACGATAAATAAAACTGACTCCCAAAAGAAAGAATCGACTCTGAACAGCCTAAACGAGTCGTCAGTAATTCCAAACCCACTTCCGTGACGTGGTAACACAATTGCATTGTTCTACGTTGACCCACGCTCAAACACTGTAGCTGGTTTGTGTGTTTAACATCATGTCGAGAAGATGCTGTATCCTATGCTGTGAAAGTAAATTTGTTTTATTTTCACTTCCGAAAGATGAGGGTGTAAAGAATCAGTGGTTAAAATTCATTTTTCCCACTGTACTACAGCAGTACAACCCTAATCTGTGTTACCGTCATTTTATTGACGACTGCTTCTCTAATCTCTGGGAGTTCAACACAGGATTCACAAAACGCTTGCTTTTGAAAGATGGCCCAGTACCCAGTTTATTTGGACCAGCTGGCTCCAATAAATCTCAAACTGTAAGTATGATGAATAATAGATGTTCATGTTTTCTATTGAGTGTTCAAAATATGGAGCTTTGGCAATGGGCATATCGTTTCCGACACACGATTTACGTGGTAGACCAATCACAACAGACTGGGCTGTCTGACCAATCAGAGCAGAGTAGGAATCTTAGAACTGCTTTGAATGAATAGTTTGAGAATCGTTAGAAAAAGAGGTGATATTAAATGCATATTTTGAGAAAACAAAATAGTTTTTACCTTGCATGCATGTAAACGTATTGTAGAAAACTCCCAAAATAATATCAGGAACCTTAAAAATGGCATAATAGGGGCATTTTAATGCTTTTTTAATTATTGTAGCCCAGTTTGTCCTGAATACAGTTTGTCCAGTTATTAAACTTTAACCATTAATATGTTTATAAGCAACTGAAAAAAGCACAAATGTCAGGGCATGTCAAAATTTCTCCAGGGCCCCAAAACACCCTCAGACCCCAGAGGGTTACGTTTCCTAAGGAGTTATTTCCTTAAGTGTTTGATTCTTACTTTAAACTATCCATTTCAATTACTTATTTCAAAACCATGGTTAAACGATCACTCAAGATCACCCAAAAATGTTTGTGAGATCTCTGTGTGACATTGCTTAAAATTTGTACTCCCATTTTCCATATACAGAAGGTTTTGGAGAAGATATGTCATTTTGCGGCATATAAATGAAAATTGTTAAATATTTTTATATCGCTGACAGAACACTACCTAGAAAAATAGTGTGAAAGCATGTAATCTAACTAGGTTTATAATGCATTTGACTTCTTTTATGTAACATTTTGAATGCCAACATTTCATTTTGATATTCTGAATAGCTGTTTGGTTGAAATAATGGCCTCTAACCTTCTCACCAATTTCAGAGCAATTCCATTTGGTCAACAAGTCTTGAAATGTACTCTCGAAGATTTCATGTAAAAGCAGTCATAAAAGCAAATTAGATAAAAGCCCACCTCATTAACCAACTACTGTAGTTGCTTTTTGGATGACTTTACTATCATTCTGGCCCATCCCTAATAACTACAGTACCAAGCAAACATACAGTTCACATGCCTCTCACCAGAGAAGGTCCCTTTGGCCAGACATTCTTTCACTCGATTGGTGCGTCTCACATGAAAGGCCTTGGTGATCTCCTGATTCATGAAGGCCTCATCGTTCAGGATATTAGCCACCATCATACGCAGGTCAAACACTTCCAGCAGCTCTGCGATGTGGGCCACCTGCATTAGCTCCTTCTCCCGCTCATCTAGTTTACCTGTATACAGGTACCGCAACACCGATCGAAATGGACCGGGCTGCATTGAAGGGTCCATGTGAACAACGGTCATTTTTCTAGGGTTGAAGGTGACGGGGTCATCCACCATTTCTTCTTGGATGCTAATGAAAGCACGACTCAAGGCTGGGAGCAGACGACCGCGACGATCTCCGTCGCCTTTTAGAGTTCCATCACTGGTGCAGGCACGCAAGTTTGCTCTATCTCCATCGTCACTACTTTCACAAACGTCAAAACTAGCTGCGCGCATCAGCAAATCACGGCCAGAAAACGGTGGCCCTCTGGGTCGTTCTCGCTCTCGTTCGATCTCCTCAGGACCCCGAGGTTCGGTCAAGAAGAGGTCGTAGAACTTGGAGGAGGATGTGGCAAGGTAGATGCGATGGGCGAAGATCCTCTGGCATTCCTGGAGGACTAAGATGACGTCTGCGCAGAGCGGGTCCTCCAACAGCCGACTAGCGTGCTCTTCGATATTACTGGGAGGGGCGGGAACGGTGATAATGGGTGGAGGGGGTTTTGGGGGAAGGAAGGGGGCTTGGAGGAGTGGCCTTTGAACATTTCGTAAATGTGACTTCCAGAATTGGAGATGACGACGGGAAATGAGGGCTGCTCGGATAGCATTGTCGAAAACGTCCTTAACCCCGAACTGAGCAACTATGCTGGTCTCATAATAAGGGACGCCTAGTTCTTTAGCCACCTCACGGCCTTTCTCTGGCGCCAATATCTCATTGGATTTAATGGGTCTGAAACAAAAAAACAGCATTATACTAAAGAACTAGCTTTCCTCAAAATGAAAATCTTTATCAGTCATCATTTACTCACCCTCATGATGTTCCCAACGTTCAAAACCAAAAGACTTACCACACAAGGAAAGTGAATGGGTATGGGTCAGGGGTGTCCAATCCTGCTCCTTGAGGGCCTATGTCCTGCATAGTTTAGCTTTAACCATATTCAACAAACCTGCCTGGAAGTATCTAATTGCTGCATCTGAAAGCTGAAAATGCTGTCTGCGCATCTTGAGGTAGGAAGGCAAGAAGGCACGTCCGAATCCTATTATAGTGTTACATCCTGTCTACTGAGATACCTTCATCTCATTGATTTTTGAAGGCAGCATATATGTATCCTTTCCTGCCTATGATATTCCACAATTCTGTGTGTTCAATTGACCCTTTGCAAAGACCCCCCCCCCTTCATTACTGTTGCTACTGTATGTCCGACAAGCCATGGCGCTCACAAGCCACACACCATGTTCTCATGCAGTAAAAGTACATTGCGGAGCAAAGAGAAAAGACAAGAAAGAGCAGGTTACTTTTGGTATGAAACTAAATCTCAGCTTTCAAATATTGTTTACGTTTTTTTTTTTTTTTTAATTCAAACAATAAATACCGTTTTGTGACTCTTTAATGTGTTGTGACAGATAGCTGTAGCACCTCAGTTCAAACGGCACGTCAACCGATCATGTCTTCCTCTTTACTAGTTTACTAAGCACGAAATAAACATGAATGAACATCAGAAGGTATCTTGTTTCAACCATGGAAAGACGTCAAAACAACATTTTTCAAGTTCAAGTTCACCAACGTTAATCTACTCTCCTGTCTGGCTTGTTTTTCAGACAAAAAAGGCAGCTTCGGCATTATGATTGGTCAGATCGCCTGTCAATCAAACTCCCTGCGAAGCATCAATTCCATGACAGTTGAGCCCAGTTTGTTTGCAGATGTATGTTTGTGAACAATTGTTTCAACTTTTGATTTCATTTCTAGATAAAAATATATATTGTATTAATTAAATATTAACTTAGTTGTGACCAAAGCTTTATATATTTTATTGTAGATCATTAGACTTGAAGCCTGTCTGAAATCAGTTCTGGGAGATACCTTCATGCACAAATGATACCTGCAAAGTCATTGCTTGAAAGGGCAGAGAGGCAACAAGTCAACTGCCTAAGCTAAACTCAGCATAGTGGCCCTCCATGAAAGAGCAGGATTAGACACCCCTGGCATACAGTAAGTGCAGTTGAGCTTCAAATATTACAAGATAGCATCATTAAAATAGCAAAAATTATAAATCTCATGCACAATATTATGAAGTTACATGATAGCAGCTTTATGAGGAACAAACTAAAATGTAAGTCATTAATCACTGAAAATCTTCACCTCCACCACTGCTCTCAAATTTCATTCATGCTGTCATTTAACAAGATACATCACAAAAGTTCAGAACAACATGAGTGTGAGTATACACAGAATTGTAATTATTTTACTGTTTTAAAATATTGTTACAGACTTTGACATAGGATGCATTCCACTTCGCCTTTAGACACAAACTTGTGAACTTCCCTAAGCACTTCCCCTTGGAAGAAGCCCACTGTCATTTTGAAGTGTGTTCCACTTTGTGAAGTGGATGAAGGAAGTTTATATTGACAGACCCTCGATTTTGACCGAGGGAGCAAGTCTACTTCCTATGTACACTTTAGACAATTCCATAAACCACAGTGCAACACAACTGTGACATTTAATTTTAATGTTGTGGCGTTTAATGTCAAATGTAATTTACCCCCACCCCAAATAATTCTATGATATATAAATGATTATTTTTAATAATTAAAACACCCCAAGCATAACTATATACATATACAATGCTGCATTAAACAAATTGGTAAAGTAACAATGTAAATAATATATTATTATAATAAAACTTCATATCGGGTTCCAAGTGATCAAGGGTTTAGGACGTTCCAATTCAGTCCATTGCAAGGGTTCAGCCAGTAGTGAACACTCGTGCAACTCAATCAGCGACGTACATCCGAGTCAATGAGATGGAGAGAAGTTAACAAGGGAAGGGCATAAAACAACAAAGTGGAATGCAGCCATAGATTTAACAGTGTTCCCAAACCCGTTCCTTGGGGCACCCCAACACTACACATTTTCAATCTCTATCTAATCGAACACGCCTGAATCAACTTACTAGATCATTAGTAAAGACTCTAAGACTTTAAATGGATGAGATCAGGGAAACATCCAGAATGTGTACTGTTGGGTACCTCAAGGAACAGAGTTGGGAAACACAGGTTTACAACATACAACTGTTGCATTTCTAGCATTAATGGCTACCAACAGTTGCATTTGCTGTCTTAATTTACCTGGCCAGTGGCCGGCGAGCTCTGTTCACTGCCTCCAGGTCAGCATACCGCAGGTCTAGCTGGCAGCCCACTAGGATAACAGGAGCTCTGGGACAGAAATGCTTGATCTCAGGGTACCACATCGTCCTCACATGGTGGAGTGAGTTTGGGTTTAATAAATACCGTTTTGTGACTCTTTAATGTGTTGTGACAGATAGCTGTAGCACCTCAGTTCAAACGGCACGTCAACCGATCATGTCTTCCTCTTTACTAGTTTACTAAGCACGAAATAAACATGAATGAACATCAGAAGGTATCTTGTTTCAACCATGGAAAGACGTCAAAACAACATTTTTCAAGTTCAAGTTCACCAACGTTAATCTACTCTCCTGTCTGGTTTGTTTTTCAGACAAAAAAAGGCAGCTTCGGCATTATGATTGGTCAGATCGCCTGTCAATCAAACTCCCTGCGAAGCATCAATTCCATGACAGTTGAGCCCAGTTTGTTTGCAGATGTATGTTTGTGAACAATTGTTTCAACTTTTGATTTCATTTCTAGATAAAAATATATATTGTATTAATTAAATATTAACTTAGTTGTGACCAAAGCTTTATATATTTTATTGTAGATCATTAGACTTGAAGCCTGTCTGAAATCAGTTCTGGGAGATACCTTCATGCACAAATGATACCTGCAAAGTCATTGCTTGAAAGGGCAGAGAGGCAACAAGTCAACTGCCTAAGCTAAACTCAGCATAGTGGCCCTCCATGAAAGAGCAGGATTAGACACCCCTGGCATACAGTAAGTGCAGTTGAGCTTCAAATATTACAAGATAGCATCATTAAAATAGCAAAAATTATAAATCTCATGCACAATATTATGAAGTTACATGATAGCAGCTTTATGAGGAACAAACTAAAATGTAAGTCATTAATCACTGAAAATCTTCACCTCCACCACTGCTCTCAAATTTCATTCATGCTGTCATTTAACAAGATACATCACAAAAGTTCAGAACAACATGAGTGTGAGTATACACAGAATTGTAATTATTTTACTGTTTTAAAATATTGTTACATACTTTGACATAGGATGCATTCCACTTCGCCTTTAGACACAAACTTGTGAACTTCCCTAAGCACTTCCCCTTGGAAGAAGCCCACTGTCATTTTGAAGTGTGTTCCACTTTGTGAAGTGGATGAAGGAAGTTTATATTGACAGACCCTCGATTTTGACCGAGGGAGCAAGTCTACTTCCTATGTACACTTTAGACAATTCCATAAACCACAGTGCAACACAACTGTGACATTTAATTTTAATGTTGTGGCGTTTAATGTCAAATGTAATTTACCCCCACCCCAAATAATTCTATGATATATAAATGATTATTTTTAATAATTAAAACACCCCAAGCATAACTATATACATATACAATGCTGCATTAAACAAATTGGTAAAGTAACAATGTAAATAATATATTATTATAATAAAACTTCATATCGGGTTCCAAGTGATCAAGGGTTTAGGACGTTCCAATTCAGTCCATTGCAAGGGTTCAGCCAGTAGTGAACACTCGTGCAACTCAATCAGCGACGTACATCCGAGTCAATGAGATGGAGAGAAGTTAACAAGGGAAGGGCATAAAACAACAAAGTGGAATGCAGCCATAGATTTAACAGTGTTCCCAAACCCGTTCCTTGGGGCACCCCAACACTACACATTTTCAATCTCTATCTAATCGAACACGCCTGAATCAACTTACTAGATCATTAGTAAAGACTCTAAGACTTTAAATGGATGAGATCAGGGAAACATCCAGAATGTGTACTGTTGGGTACCTCAAGGAACAGAGTTGGGAAACACAGGTTTACAACATACAACTGTTGCATTTCTAGCATTAATGGCTACCAACAGTTGCATTTGCTGTCTTAATTTACCTGGCCAGTGGCCGGCGAGCTCTGTTCACTGCCTCCAGGTCAGCATACCGCAGGTCTAGCTGGCAGCCCACTAGGATAACAGGAGCTCTGGGACAGAAATGCTTGATCTCAGGGTACCACATCGTCCTCACATGGTGGAGTGAGTTTGGGTTTGCAATGGAGAAGCACAACACCACCACATCAGACCTGTTAGCAAACCAGAGACAACTCATTAACTTATACAGGTTAAAACTGTTTAGTTTTCTTGGTAACCTTTTTAGGGTCACCTTTGACTTCTACACAATGTAAGCTTTTCAGTGAGAGCAAAGTTTAATCTGATAAAGTTCTGTGGAATATGACATTATATGAGCATTTACTCATCACCATTTTTTATTAGTACAGGTATAAATAAATAACTTCACAAACCTTCACAAAAGTGGAAAAAGAGGGACAACATTAAAAATGAAGAAGAATAAAACTACCTAATCATTTATAAATTAGTATAAATATAATTAATCTAGTGTGAAGGAGAGAGGTAATCCAAGTTCCCTTTCAGTCGGTCACTACGAGTCACGTCATGACAGACGAATTGGGATCTCACTTCGAGAGACCAATCTACTTCAAGTGTAACTAAACGAGCCAATGCACATTGGCATGCAATTATTGCATCCAGCTGCCGCTGATCATAGCGTGAGCATAAAAAGTCAGCCGGTGCAATGCATACCAGGCTTTTTGCTTCTGAGCCGAGCGACAACATCGTTCTGCTCCATCCAAGAGTCTTCAGTGAGCTACGAGTTCAACATGCTCTTGGAAGCTTCTGGTATTGGCGGACGGCGCTTCAGCGGTGGTCGTTCCTGTGTCGAGTGGGTTGCGCACTTCAGGCTGCACTACCCCCTGTTGTGCTGCAAGTGGCCATTTCCCCTGTGCGCCTCAGCACTAAAATAGCATTACCCTGAAAGAGCAATTTCTCTAAAAGAGTACAATAAGCGGTGCGTCTTTGTAAAGACGACGGATAGTCTTTTTAAAGATGCCGTTTCACCCGTGCGTTTCTGGATGCGGTTGTTACCTGGCGCTGGGTGATGGTCATGATCTCTGCTTCACGTGGCTGGGCATTAAACACGCTAAGGTGGCGTTCGCGGATGAGTCATGTTCCCATTGCGGGAAGATGACTATCTCGGAGCTGCGGGCCAGGCTCCGTTTCCTCCAGGGGGGTGGAGCTCCGTTGCCTCTGCCGCGATCTAGTGTTCGTCCTGGCGGCAGGTGGTCTAAGGGTTACAGTGGTGGCAAACCCCTCAGGGAGCCAACCCTCGGGGGACCATCGCTCCTCTAGTGCTTCGCAACCAGTTGAGCCGCTAAAGGAATGCGCTGGACCCTCTTTAAAGAGCGTACCAGCGGTATCCTTCACTGCTCCTCCCGACGACCGGATGTCGATCACTGCATCGGAGGGAGAGCTCTCTGGAGAAGAAGATTCGGCTGCGCTGCCGCCCTCCGGGACAGTGGCAAGGCCTGAATCGGATCCAGAGATGTCGGCTATGCTTTCCCGGGCCGCCGAGAGGGTAGGGCTCGAGTGGAAACCTCCACCGCGTCCCGGGCCCTCGAGGTTGGACGATTGGTTTCTCGGGGTGGCTCGCACTGGTTCTCAGCGCCCTGCCTCAGTGCCTTTCTTCCCGGAGGTGCATGAGGAGCTCACCAGGTCATGGACAGCACCTTTTACTGCCGGAAACCGAACTGCTGGTTCCTCCTCCCTCCCCACCCTCGACGGTGGTGCAGCTAGGAGGTATACAAGTGTCCCCCCGGTGGAGCGGTCGGTTGCGATGCAATTGTGTCCTAATACCGCCTCCACCCGGCAGGGCGAACCGTGCCTCCCCTCCCGGGTTTGTAGGTACTCGTCGGGCCTGTCCGGTGATGCTTATACGGCCTGTGGAGAAGCTGCCTTCGCCTTAACCGCTACGTGTCTACACCGCGTGTCTACACTTGTGGTCCAGGAGCGCCATCTCTGGCTGTGTCTGGTTGATATGAGGGACGCCGACAAAGTTCAGTTCCTTAATGCCCCTGTGACCCAGACCGGCCTCTTCGGCGACGTGGTCGAGAGATTGGCCCAGCAGCTCTTGGCTGCACAGAAGCAGACTGAGGCGGGTCGTCACACCCTGCCCCGGTGGGCAGCTGCTGCCTCCACCCGTCCGCCGGCTGCAGCACCCCAGCCTGCTCGTCGCCGAGGGTGGCGCCTTGCGTCCGCCCCTGCTCCCGCGGCACATCCGCCTCCAGCAAGCGGCGCCGTGGAGAGGCCGCCCCACCCGTCCAGACCCCTGTCAAACCTGGCGGCGAGCGAAAGAGCAAGAGGCCCCGGGATGGGTGACCCAGAGAGGGAGGAAGCTGCTCTTTGGGGGATGGTGAAGGCACCTCCCCCGGAGGAGGGCCAGGTGGAGAATTTGGAAAATCTCGATGAGAGAGCGGTTTTCTCTATTTCTGGGTCCCAGGAGGGCACGGAGAGTCGCGGACGGCCCAACACAGGACCTCACTCATCCTCTTCCTTCGTCAGCCGGCAGCAGCAAGCGGTTCGAGAGCGTCAACAAAAGCCCTACTCACGCACCCTCTGCCAACCTGTGGAACCAGGTAAGCGTTGCACCGTACACTCAGACCCCTCTCTGGTCTGCTCACAAGCTGCCCGAGTTCGGTCCCTGCGGTCCCACCTCACTGCCCCACTGCGGGTACGGCAGTGGTTCCGTTGGTCCCGCTTGCACGGTATCTGGGTGCCTGGCTAGCGCTACCCAGCCCATCTCGCTGACTTCTGCGGACCATCAGCCTCGGCTATGCGATTCAGTTCGCCCGGAGTCCCCCCAAGTTCAGCAGCATCTGCTTCACAACATTGAAGCCGATGCTCCTGTCTTGCGTGCGGAGATCACAAGTCCTACTGGCGAAGGATGCGATAGAGCCAGTCCCTCCAGCCGATATGAGGACAGGGTTTTACAGCCCTTACTTCATTCTACCCAAGAAAGGTGGTGGGTTACGACCAATCTTGGACCTGCGTGTCTTGAACCGGGCCCTTCACCGGTTACCGTTCAAGATGTTGACGCAGAAACGCATCTTCGTCCGCCCCCAAGATTGGTTTGCAGCGATCGACCTGAAGGACGTGTTCTTTCATGTGTCGATCCTTCCACGCCACAGACCATTTCTGCGGTTTGTGTTTGAAGGACGGACATACCAATACAAGGTCCTGCCCTTCGGGCTGTTCCTGTCTCCCTGTGTCTTCACGAAAGTCAGGGAGGGGACTCTTGTTCCCCTCAGAGAGCAGAATGTCCGCATCCTCAACTATCTCGATGATGGGCTTATACTAGCACAGTCTCGAGCTCAGTTGTGCGAGCACAGGAACCTGGTGCTCCAGCGCCTCTGACTGTTGGGTCTTCGGGTCAATTGGGAAAAGAGCAAACTCTCCCCGACGCAGAGGATATTTTCTCGGTACGGAGTGGGGACTCGGTAAGAGCAGGATGGCGGTCCCACTGAAACAATTTCAGAGGCTCCTGGGGCATATGGCAGCTGCAGCGGCACTTAAACCGCTAGGGCTATTGCATATGAGACCGCTTCAGCACTGGATTCATGGCCGATTCCCGAGGTGGGCGTGGCAGCGCAGCACTCACCGGGTTCAAGTTACAGCCGCCTGTCACCAAACCTTCCCCCCGTGGTCAGATCTTACGTTCCTTCGGTCAGGAGTGCCCCTAGAACAGGTCTCCAGGCATGCTGTGGTTTACATGGAAGCCTCCACCACCGGTGAAGGACGGACATACCAATACAAGGTCCTGCCCTTCGGGCTGTTCCTGTCTCCCTGTGTCTTCACGAAAGTCAGGGAGGGGACTCTTGTTCCCCTCAGAGAGCAGAATGTCCGCATCCTCAACTATCTCGATGATGGGCTTATACTAGCACAGTATCGAGCTCAGTTGTGCGAGCACAGGAACCTGGTGCTCCAGCGCCTCTGACTGTTGGGTCTTCGGGTCAATTGGGAAAAGAGCAAACTCTCCCCGACGCAGAGGATATTTTCTCGGTACGGAGTTGGATTCGGTCGAACAGAGGAACGTGCGTGGTCGGTGCTGACCTGCTTGAATTCGTTCAAGGCCAGGACAGCAGTCCCACTGAAACTTTCAGAGGCTCCTGGGGCATATGGCAGCTGCAGCGGCACTTAAACCGCTAGGGCTATTGCACCAGCTCTTTGTCTGTTACGGAGGCCGGCAGAAGGGGAAGACCGTCTCTAAGCAGAGGATGGCCCACTGGATTGTGGATGCCATCGTCCTGGCCTATCAGGTACAGGGTGTGCCCTGCCCACACAGGTTGTGAGCTCACTCTACTAGGAGTGTTGCATCCTCCTGGGCGCTGGCTCGTGGCACCTCGCTGACAGGTATTTGTAAAGCTGCGGGCTGGGCGACCCCCAACACGTTCGCTAGATTCTATAGCCTTCGTGTGGAGCCGGTTTCCTACTGTGGATTCTGCGCTCCGGTCGCAACTCGCCCGCCACCTCCTCCTTTGGTTTCTCCCCAGTGAGCCTTCTTGCACAGAAGCTGTGCAAGGTCAGGGAGGACGAGGAGCAGGTCCTGCTTGTGGCGCTATATTGGCCTACTCGGACCTGGTTCCCCGAACTAGTGGATACTGGCACTGAGAGGCCCCGGTTAGTGTCCAAGTGGAACAGGTACGTTTACCCAGTGTTATCCAATCTCACTGAGAGGGTAGTGTTATGACAATGGTGAATGGCCTTCTTATTGCGAGCCCCGGCCTACACCAAAAAGGGGCGCAGGTGGCTTGCATAGGGCACTGGAAGGGGCAGCATCCATGGCGCTTCGGTAGGGAATCCCAATTCGTCGGTCATGACATGACCCATAGTGACCGACTGAAAGGGAACATCTCAGTTACGTATGTAACCCTCGTTCCCTGAAGGAGGGAACTGAGATGTCACGTCCCGTCGCCATGGCTGCTGTACCACCGCTGAGCGGCCGGATCACCGGCTCGGCTCCTCAGCGAAAACCTGGTATGCATTGCACCATTTGCACTTTTTTGGCTGCCTTTTTATGCTCACGCTGTGATCAGCGGTAGCTGGATGCAATAATTGCATGCCAATGTGCATTGGCTCGTTTAGTTACACTCAAAGTAGATTGGTCTCTCGAAGCGAGATCCCAATTCGTCGGTCACGACGTGATGTCTCTGTTCCCTCCTTCAGGGAACGAGGGTTACATATGTAACCGAGACGTTCACCTGCCATACGCAAATCTGCGGTCCTTGTGATGGTCACCGAAAGTGTCCCAGAGACGCAAGGACACGCTGACATCATCCACCACATCCCTGGACCTTTCTAGAACCTGGCCGGAGAAACACACCTATCACATGCATGGAGATTTACCCGAGAAACTGAGTATGACACATTTTTCAACATTTTATCAGATTACTTATCAGGGAAATTATCGAAAGTAGCTACCATCACACATTGCATCATCATTTCTTTCATATATTTATTTTATGAATAAGAATATGGCAGCAGGCATTCCTCACCTCCTGGCAGACTCTGTACTGATCTATTGCCCAGACAGTGGGCACATGTGTGGCAAGTAGCTGGTATTGTGTAAGCGTTGCGTTACAGGCCCGGGCACAGATAAGACGGGTCTTTCCAACTGCATTGTCTCCAACCACCACACACTTGATAGTCTCGACATTTGGCCTCTCATAGTCCATGTCAGAATCCATAAAATGGTGCCTTTCACACACACACACACACACACACACACAAACAATACAAATGTAATAAAGAGAGAGAGAAATTATATATATATATATATATATATATATATATATATACACGGTGGTGTGAAAAAGTGTTTGTCTTTGTGTAATATTAAAATTTGTTTGATGATCTGAATCTTTTAAGTGTGACAAATATGCAAAAAATTAACAAAACAGGAAGGGGGCCAACACTTTTTCACACCACTGTATATATAATTATTCGAAGCAAATAAATGGGACCCTCAATATGGAAGAAAAAAAATATTGCCAAGCCACTACTACAAATGCACAAAGACATAGACATGTGAGTATTGGTTGATTATTGCATTATTGATAAATGGGTCAGTGGCATGATGCCATTTTTGTCTATCTATCTATCTATCTATCTATCTAAATGAATGAATGAATGAATAAATAAATAAATAATATATATATAAGCAATTCACAGACACAATGGCCTTTCTATGATGAATATATTTAGATATTTTTAGTTCAAAAAGATGAGAATATTTATGATTTCAAATTCATGACATATAAAAAATAAAAAAGGTAAACTTTTATTTACAATAATAATTAATATGTCTTCACTCAAATGCATTGCAGGTCCAAGAAGAATTATGTTATTACTTTTTTATAACACATGAAATTACTAGTCATTAAACTGAACATTTTCTTGACCAAAACAGGAAAACAAAAATTAAATTTCTAAGAATGTGGCACATAAAAAAATTCCAATCCCATGACTGTCATAAGCAAATTCTCAGTTATTCTCACATCCCGACTTCCTCCATTCACCCTTTTAAAAGTGATCTCTGTAATTGTGGAGTTTCAAACAGACCTGATTCAACATGTTGAGCAATTAGAACGGCAACACATGAAATTAATAAAGGAACGACAGCCCTACTGTCTCTGTATCGATGCCAATGACATCTAATGAGGCGTCAGAGCCCTAAGGTACACCGGTCCCATTTCAGTTGTGTACTAAATGTTTAACTTCCATGCAAATAAATTAATCACTTGCACCAACACAAATAGGCATACAGTTGTTCAAAAACATCCCATAAATTGAGTTTGGTCATTAAGGCAGTGTAACTTCAATAGAAAAACAGACCTCATTTACTTTCAGTATATTGAAAGTGCACATGATATTCTTCAAAAAATAATGTTTTGTTTTCCACAGAAGAAAAAAGTTATGCAGTTTGTAACGACATTGGGGTGAGTAAATGATGAAGTATTCGTTTTAAGTGAATTATTCCTGTCATGGTGAGTGATAGAATTTTTAATTAAGCTCAAAGCTGTTACCAGCTTCACCATCACAAAGCTTACGACGTCACTAGAGGTAAAAAAGCTGATGGGGTTACCAGCTGGGCTGAGCAATTAGAACGGCAACACATGAAATTAATAAAGGAACGACAGCCCTACTGTCTCTGTATCGATGCCAATGGCATCTAATGAGGCGTCAGAGCCCTAAGGTACACCGGTCCCATTTCAGTTGTGTACTAAATGTTTAACTTCCATGCAAATAAATTAATCACTTGCACCAACACAAATAGGCATACAGTTGTTCAAAAACATCCCATAAATTGAGTTTGGTCATTAAGGCAGTGTAACTTCAATAGAAAAACAGACCTCATTTACTTTCAGTATATTGAAAGTGCACATGATATTCTTCAAAAAATAATGTTTTGTTTTCCACAGAAGAAAAAAGTTATGCAGTTTGTAACGACATTGGGGTGAGTAAATGATGAAGTATTCGTTTTAAGTGAATTATTCCTGTCATGGTGAGTGATAGAATTTTTAATTAAGCTCAAAGCTGTTACCAGCTTCACCATCACAAAGCTTACGACGTCACTAGAGGTAAAAAAGCTGATGGGGTTACCAGCTGGGTGATCCCAAAAACAGAGGAACAGATTCTAATGATAAAGTGCAGCTGGGATGAGATGTTGCCATTGTTTTTTTTGTTGTTGTTGTTGTTTGTCCCCCTGAATTTATCCTGTAACAGATGTGTTCCATTAAACTAGTGCATCCCAATATGCTTACTTATGCACTATTCTGTGCCATTTTGAGTATAAATAGTAAGAGTAGTGTGTTCACACCCTATGGTTCACACCAAAAATTCAGAAAATAAAAAGTGCACTAGAAATTACGTACTGGAGGGGGCGGGGCTATCAGACTCTGACGTTGGATGACAAAATAGTATTATATAATTCATACACTAGGTGGTTGAATAAATACTGCATGAAGTGTATAGTGCGTCACGCATTACACAACTCTACTCAAAGCAGAAAACTTAAAAGGATAGTCCATCCAAAAATCAAAAATCTGTCATCATTTAGTCATCCTCATGTTTTTCCAAACCAATTATTATTATTATTTAATAAGATAAAATAATTAATGTATTAATAGTATGCATATATATGTGTGTGTGTGTGGGGGGGGGATAATCAAAATATGAGTAAATATGAGTTCCATCTTCATTCATCATAACAGGTATATTTATGTCAAAATGAACAACATACTGAGGCTTCTCTGACCTGTACTTATTAAAATATATAAAAGAAAAAGTGATCATACAACATTTTATTTAAATGATTATAAATTCTGACAAACATAAAGAAATAAAAATAAAGCAGTATTAAACTTGTATTGTTTTGATGCTTAAGCCCCACACATAATCAGATAGCTAATGGTCATAAACGTAGGTATATGCCACATTTAATCAATATGGGTGCATTAGTCCATCAACAGTTCCGGCAGTTGATACACACTCACGTGACAGAAATATTGATTCAATCACGAGCGCATTATCAAAAATCCACTAACGTTACTTCACCTTCAATTCTGTAAATAGGCCTACACCATCGCAATCACAATAGTGCAGGCATAAGCATTCTCAGCTCTAGATTATGTCGATCGGAAAGAGCCTACATTCAGTTGAATACGAATAATATTAAGTTATGTAACAGATACTGGTGTATTATTACCTCGTGTCTTGAAAATGGAGCTTGCTCGTATAGCAGCACAGCCTTTGGTTTCCAAGGAAACGGAATGTACTCTTCCTCTATTACTGAACCAAGACCTTCTCATATTAATGCAGTGTTATTCCACTAATATTCTAATCCTAAATGGGTAAGGAGCATCTTCTTAAACTCCGTCCGATGACTGATGAAAACTATCCATCTCACTCAAAACTAGAGCACAATCTGAAGCGTTACGCCTTTCAAGAGCTGCCACAGTGTTACCTAATGATGTACGATATTTGCTAGTAAAGATAGTAAGGTCGAACTTCCAAAGGGTGGTCACTTAAACCATTTATTTATTTATTTACTCGTTTTATTTTAGAATTTATTATTTGGGCTATAGTGATTAGATATTATTAAAACAACTTAAAAATATAAAAAATAAAATAGGTAAATGTACTAAAATAATGTAATATTAAAAATATCAAATAAAGTAGCCTAATATATATTTTTTTTTACCAATTAAAATATATTTGACATAATTCAGTTAAAACGCAGGCTATGTGTAATGGACAAATTAACTAAAACCACTGACACAAATTACTTTTTTTTTGGACACTCGAATGATACTGAAGGATGATATTGCCTATCCCGTTTGCAGTCACAGAAAACACTACAGCAGTAGCTTTTGTATCTGCCATGTAAAACCAGATGTATTTCTGATAACATACAGCAGCATCGATTGGATCTTAACCGTGCTGTAGCCGCATTTTCTGAATGAAATAAAGTGTGTTCTGCCTCACTACACAGGCTATTATGTAACCGCGGATGTCTCCTTGAGAAATGACACTTAAAGTGGCGTCTTAATACTAAATAACAGCCACTTAATGTCCTCATAAAGCAGTAAGTAAATAGAGAGACACACAGAGGCTGCGGCTGCTCTTACCGCATCACAGGGAAGTGCTGCATCGGCTCGGCCGATATGGGGAAGCGACAGAAGAAATGCATCGGCTGTGGCTGGAGACTGAGGAAAGCTGGAGCTCAACTTCATTTTCGGATCAAGAAAACACGGCTTGGAATCGCTGCCGCCAATCAAACCGCTTGCGAGTGGAATTGCTCTTCGTTTCTCAAACGCCATCGGATGAATCGTTGAATTTGGGCTGGGGCTGTCAGGCAGCGGGGCCGGACAGACTGCTCTTGGTGTTTCCTCAGTTACCGTACGAACTGTACAACACAGGCACAGCAACACAGCTCTGCCCATTCACTGCACACATACAGACACAGCAGCACTTCCCATTCACTGTCTAACACAAACACACACACACACACACTGACTCCCTCTTCACTTGATTCAATCTCTCTTTAACAATGTGACCTATGGATAATGAGGCAATATTTGTGTTTCCTCAGATTTTTTTAAGATTAAGGGCCTAAGACTAATTCTGTCAGGACCACTATCGTCAAAGATGATTGACACTTAGCATACAGTTTGGATTAGCGGTATGGTTCTGTTCTGGGCAAGAACTCCCTGCGCCTCCATGCAGCCTAGCATGGATGAGAGCAGCAATAATCCCCCCAGGATAAACAGAACATAACCTACATAAATGTATTGCAGATACTGTTAAAGTTCAATCATTTTATGTACACATTTAGAATTAGTCTGATTCAAGGAGAATCAGAAGGCTGAATCCTGACTGACAGAGGAGGAGCTGGGGATGGAGGAGGGTAATTAGCTATTGAGCAATGCGAAACCTGCTGATACTACTGAGGGACCTCGTATATGAATGCTTAGATAGGTGTTGTATTCCTATAGGTAGATGGGGATCAGCTGAAGGTCAGCGGATGCGAGCTTGACTAACGTGACCTGCCAGAACTAAAGCTACGCTAGATGTCTAAGGGCCTAATCTGGTTTTAAAAGTAAGCACCACCTGATTAAATAATCTAGATTTGATACATAGAAAACATGGAGAATTTAGGCACAAAATATGACACTACAGTAACAAAATATAGGTTGTTTAGTTGATAAACCCCAGCACCAGGCTTCTGAAAACATGTTAAAACATGAACTTCTGAGATTATAGGCTGTCTGTGTGTTAATATTTATAACGTGACAAACAATCCTGATGTAAAGGGTTATTCAAGGTTAAATCTAAATTTAAGTCACCTGAAGTCAGTGTGAATTGTTTGTGCTATAACTGAGTGTGCTATAAATAAATAGTGCTAAATAAATGGTTTCATAAATAAATAAAATGGCTGTTGAGATGGTATTCTTTTTTGAACTTGGACTTAGATACAGTATTGAATACATGTCATGACTTAACAAGTGCAGTGCATAGGCTCTTACAAATCGCTGAAAGCAGAATCGACATCTTTGCAATGCAGATGTGACACATTTTGTAAATAAAAAATTTGAAATGATGGGAAAAAATTAAATGAAATATGAAACTAAAACCACCAGTGTGTGGCAGCATATCATTAGTCAGTCAATAATTCATTCAGTGGTCTTGCTGTGGCTTTATTATGAAAAATTTGCAAAACTGAGCAAAAACAGACATATTCATTCACTTAATATTATGTCAGAAATTTTGTTTTAAAAATAGCTTTATACAACAGTTTGTCTGGGACCTTACCCTTAAAACTTAATTTAACTTTCGACTTAAAGGTTTTGTTCACCCAAAAATGAAAATTAGCCCATGTTTTACTCACCCTCAAGGCATTCTAGGTGTATATGACTTTCTTCTTTCAGATGAATCCAGTCGGAGTGATATTAAAAATTGTCCTTCCTTGGTCTTCCAAGCTTTATAATGGCAGTGGGCGGATGTTTTTTTCAACAGTCCAAAAGTAGTCAAATAAAGCACATCCATCCATAATAAAACCTGCCTCACATGGCTCCGTTGCCATTACGGAGGATGATGTAGCACGTATGCGTAGAGAATTGGTACAGCTGTGTCTGTATTTTGTAAATCTGATCAAAGTAATGACTCTTCGGAGATATGAAGGATGCAATGCTACTTTATAGGTACTCAAAATTACATGAGATTGGCAGAAACTGTGTGTGTTATGTCCCCTTTAATGGTTATGTCATTCAGCCCCCGATATTCAATGCTGTGACACACAGATCCATCCTTCTTTTTCATGAAGAGGAACCCTGCCCAAGCTGGAGACAATGAGAGATGGATGATGCTGACTGCCAGAGATTAGAGACATATACTTCTCCATAGCCATTTGTTTGAGAGCTGACAAGGAATAGATTACCTTGATGCAGAGAAGTGCTTGGGAGGAGATCAATGGCACAGTCATATGGTCAGTTTTGGAGTTGGAGGTGGCTCAAGACCAACCACAGATTGTGGTACACTGCTGGGACTCTGGACAAATCCGCAACCTCCTCCTGTAAAACAGAGACAGACAGGAGAGGGGGCAGGACTATGATCCAGGATTCTGAAGCCACCGTTAAGTCAGACAGGATGAACACTAGGTCCTCCCTGTGGTTGCCTGATAATGAAATTCCTCGGAGCTGTGATGCAATGATGGTGGCCAGCTCACAACCATTAAGGCAGGGGTGCCCAACCTCGGTCCTGGAGGGCCGGTGTCCTGCAGAGTTTAGCTCCAACCCCAATTAAACACACCTGAACCAGCTAATCAAGCTCTTATAGGCATACTAGAAACTTACCAGCAGGTATGTTGAGGCAAGTTGGAGCTAAACTCTGCAGGACACCGGCCCTCCAGGACCGAGTTTGAGCACCCCTGCATTAAGGGAATGGGTGCTGGGGACTTGAATGGGAATGCCATTCTTGATTGCCCACTTAGCATGGAATGTCACAATGTTTCTGAGTCAAATAGCACTGAACAGGCAGGAGAGTATGGGGGCTAAGATATGGGGACATGAATGTTCCACTTGCCAGGACTCCCCTGGTTGCTGATGAGTGAGGGCTTTACTTAATACTAATACTTAATACTAATACTCTTAATACTAATAAGACTGAGTGTGTTGTATCTGGACCTTCTTCTGCTTCCAAGGAAATTATTTGGCCGCTGTGAAGATAAGTGTTTCAGATCATGTTAAGAATTTGGGTGTTATAATGGATTCAGCCTTACTTTTAGATAAACAGGTTACTAGTGTTGTGAAGGCTGCCTTTTATCAACTCAGAATTATTTCTAAACTGAAAACATTTCTCTCTTTTAAGGATCTGGAGACTATTATTCATGCCTTTGTGTCATCACGCATCGATTACTGTAATTCTGTATATATAGGTATTTCACAGGGTCAATTATCTCGTCTTCAACTAGTACAAAATGCTGCTGCCAGACTTTGGACTCACACAAAGAAGAGAGAGAGAGAATTACTCCAGTTTTGGTTTCTTTACACTGGTTGCCTGTAGAATTTAGAATTGAATTTAAGGTTTTGCTGATGGTTTTTAAAGCGTTGCATGGCATTGCTCCAAAATATATTGTTGACCTATTGATTCCTTATCAAAATTTAAAAAACTTGAGATCTTCGAATCAGATGATTCTTCATGTTCCCAAAACTAGATTAAAATCAAAGGGTGATAGGGCTTTCGCAGTGGCTGCTCCTCGATTATGGAACCCTCTCCCAATGCACATTAAATCTTCCCCATCTGTGGAACTCTAGATTTTGTACCTTTTTGTTAGAGCTTTTAGAATTGATTAGAGGGACCAGGGGGCCGTATGTATAAAGCTGCTCAGAGTAAAATTGTAGTCTTAAGTGTGTCAAAATTCTTAGAATGACATAATTTTACTCCTATTCCTAGACTTAAGAATACTGTAAGTGTGATTCATAAAGGTTCCTAAGTGTTAAGACTAGGTCTCAGCTCCTAAATGATTTAAGAGAGCTGGAGAGGTCTCCTAACCTAGTTAGGAGTAACAAGATGGCAGCAAAAGGAGGAGACACATTTTCCAACGAAGACATGCCTTATTGGAGTTATATGTTGATAAAATGATACAAACTTGATCGCCAAGATAGTCAATTCTTTTTATAACTGACCAAGTAAGAAATGTAATTACTTCTTCCACTCTACAAATCAATGCTCTAACTGCAGAAATGAAAGTAGTACAATTTTTTGGCTGGAAAATTGGAAAAATGCAGCAATGCACCGGTGATGACACAGTAAGCAGGGTCTTAAATATTGTGGCACTAATTCCACCAAACACAACAGTGGCCAAAAGTGATGTGTGGAGGTTTTTTTTAAATGACCCCACATTTCACTTAAACCATTCAAATAC
>NW_015505644.1:1534938-1562277 GCF_001515645.1 Sinocyclocheilus grahami
GTCCTGCAGAGTTTAGCTCCAACCCCAATTAAACACACCTGAACCAGCTAATCAAGCTCTTATAGGCATACTAGAAACTTACCAGCAGGTGTGTTGAGGCAAGTTGGAGCTAAACTCTGCAGGACACCGGCCCTCCAGGACCGAGTTTGAGCACCCCTGCATTAAGGGAATGGGTGCTGGGGACTTGAATGGGAATGCCATTCTTGATTGCCCACTTAGCATGGAATGTCACAATGTTTCTGAGTCAAATAGCACTGAACAGGCAGGAGAGTATGGGGGCTAAGATATGGGGACATGAATGTTCCACTTGCCAGGACTCCCCTGGTTGCTGATGAGTGAGGGCTTTACTTAATACTAATACTTAATACTAATACTCTTAATACTAATAAGACTGAGTGTGTTGTATCTGGACCTTCTTCTGCTTCCAAGGAAATTATTTGGCCGCTGTGAAGATAAGTGTTTCAGATCATGTTAAGAATTTGGGTGTTATAATGGATTCAGCCTTACTTTTAGATAAACAGGTTACTAGTGTTGTGAAGGCTGCCTTTTATCAACTCAGAATTATTTCTAAACTGAAAACATTTCTCTCTTTTAAGGATCTGGAGACTATTATTCATGCCTTTGTGTCATCACGCATCGATTACTGTAATTCTGTATATATAGGTATTTCACAGGGTCAATTATCTCGTCTTCAACTAGTACAAAATGCTGCTGCCAGACTTTGGACTCACACAAAGAAGAGAGAGAGAGAATTACTCCAGTTTTGGTTTCTTTACACTGGTTGCCTGTAGAATTTAGAATTGAATTTAAGGTTTTGCTGATGGTTTTTAAAGCGTTGCATGGCATTGCTCCAAAATATATTGTTGACCTATTGATTCCTTATCAAAATTTAAAAAACTTGAGATCTTCGAATCAGATGATTCTTCATGTTCCCAAAACTAGATTAAAATCAAAGGGTGATAGGGCTTTCGCAGTGGCTGCTCCTCGATTATGGAACCCTCTCCCAATGCACATTAAATCTTCCCCATCTGTGGAACTCTAGATTTTGTACCTTTTTGTTAGAGCTTTTAGAATTGATTAGAGGGACCAGGGGGCCGTATGTATAAAGCTGCTCAGAGTAAAATTGTAGTCTTAAGTGTGTCAAAATTCTTAGAATGACATAATTTTACTCCTATTCCTAGACTTAAGAATACTGTAAGTGTGATTCATAAAGGTTCCTAAGTGTTAAGACTAGGTCTCAGCTCCTAAATGATTTAAGAGAGCTGGAGAGGTCTCCTAACCTAGTTAGGAGTAACAAGATGGCAGCAAAAGGAGGAGACACATTTTCCAACGAAGACATGCCTTATTGGAGTTATATGTTGATAAAATGATACAAACTTGATCGCCAAGATAGTCAATTCTTTTTATAACTGACCAAGTAAGAAATGTAATTACTTCTTCCACTCTACAAATCAATGCTCTAACTGCAGAAATGAAAGTAGTACAATTTTTTGGCTGGAAAATTGGAAAAATGCAGCAATGCACCGGTGATGACACAGTAAGCAGGGTCTTAAATATTGTGGCACTAATTCCACCAAACACAACAGTGGCCAAAAGTGATGTGTGGAGGTTTTTTTTAAATGACCCCACATTTCACTTAAACCATTCAAATACAAGGGAAAAAAACACTGACCAGTGTTGCCAACTGCTTTCAACTGAAAATAGCTAAAACAGTTGCTAAATGTTGCTAGATTACGTCATAATGGCAAGTTCACTGATCTATATACATATAGATCAGTGGGGGAGTCTTGGAATCTAGATAAGGTTTGTCCAAGAAATTGATTTTGTTGCTAGGCTTTTGAAAAAAGTCTCAAAAGGGGTGAGGAAGTCACTAAATCTAGTGACAAAATCACTAAATTGGCAACTTTGATATTTACTACAACATCATCAGTTATTGCTATTTCGTTGGTCCTCTTGTTTTTGCATGTGTTCATAATTTCTTTGTATGACAGGATGGCCAAAAAGTATGACCGCACAATTTTTTATGTTTTATTGCATTATTATCACAAATAAAACAATTGACACTGAGCAACTATGCAACATGCTTACAAAATCATTAACACATTTTTTTTAAATAAGGGTGAAGATGTCAAATTTCCAAATTTCCAAATTTCCTTCCATCAAGTTTGGCCACTACTATATGGCAGCTCAAGTCAAGTCAAGTCACCTTTATTTATATAGCGCTTTTAACAATACAGATTGTGTCAAAGCAACTGAACAGCATTAATTAGGAAAATAGTGTGTCAATAATGCAAAATGACAATCGTAAACACTAATTTTTCAGTTAAAGACAGTTCATCATTCAATTCAGTGATGTCATCATCCAGCTCAGTTCAGTTTAAATAGTATCTTTGCAATCATTTGCAATCAAGTCAACGATATCGCTGGAAATGAAGTGTCATTGGAAAGGTGCGGCAAGGAACCAAAACTCCATCGGTGACAGAATGGAGAAAAAACCTTTGGAGAAACCAGGCTCAGTCAGGGGGCCAGTTTCTCCTCTGACCAGACGAAACCAGCAGTTCATTGACCTTCCAACTGACCGTCAAACCATGCTGCAAAAACAAGCCACTTTTATGAGGATTGTGGGCTTTCCTGGAGTTGTTGGAGCCATTGATGGAACTCATGTTCACGTCATTGATCCAACTGTAAACAAGGAGTAATAGCAATATAATAAAATTTCAAAGCATAAGTAATAATTTGTGATAATTTTGCACAATGCAAAGCATTTTTTTTAATACATTTAAATATTAAAATATTTCAGTGTCTTAATTAAATTATTTTATTATAGTTACATTAAATGATTGGTGTTGTGCTGCTGTGACTTCACATGAGCAGGCTCACTATTGGCTGTTTCAGAGGTCGAGGGCAGCCATTTTGAGTTGACATCATTGTAATAATAATAATAATAATTAGTTGCATTTATATAGCACTTTTCTAGGCACTCAAAGCACTTTACATTGTCAGGGGGTATCTCCTCATTCACCACCAGTGTGCAGCATCCACCTGGATGATGCGACGGCAGCCATAGTGCGCCAGAACGCCCACCACACACCAGCTTATTGGTGGAGAGGAGACAGAGTGATGAAGCCAATAAACAGATATGGGGATTGTTAGGAGGCCATGATGGTCAGAGGCCAATGGGCAAATTTGGCCAGGATGCCGAGGTCACACCTCTACTCTTTTCGAAAGACATCCTGGGATTTTTAATGACCACAGAGAGTCAGGACCTCGGTTTAACGTCTCATCCGAAGTAGTCTTTAGTACACAACACTTAAGTGTCACCTCAGTCAACACTTAAGAATCAGTCTTAGACTTTACTGAAAGTTGCTTTTAGTTTCTTTATAAAGGTCTCCTACTCTAGTCCTATTTCTTACTAAGAATTTTTTTACACTTAAGTTTGAGAAGTTTTATACATACAGGCCCAGGTTTTATATTTTAATGTTAAATCTTGTTTGTGTGACTGTATGTAATGTTGCTGGAAAGCACTTTGGTCAACGGCAGTTGTTTTAAATGTGCTATAGAAATAAAATTGGTATTGTATTGTATTTTCTGAACAGGAAGAAGCAGTATGACTTTGACCACCGCAGTACAGACACTGACCCTTTTACCGTTTTTCCACTGGGGCTGGTGCTGGAGGTGGTGCCAGTGCTCGGCCAAGGGTGGCACTCGTTCAGAGCTGGTTTGCATTTCCACTGGCAGGGAGCAGAACCCTCTATGTCATCAACATGTGACTGGAATTGCTTGTTGTCTCTTGTAGAAGTAGCGGGTTGATCTCTACTGCCGACCACTGCTGAACTGACATATTTAATTGTTTTCAATGTTGTTAATTCACTTAAACTCCAACAGCTTTTAAAAATGGCACCTTTCAAATTGTGGTCTGTAGTAGAAACTCGGCCTACTGACATCATAGGGTCTCTTGTTTGTGACCAGCAAAGTTTCGGGGCCGGTTCAGAACCAGGATGTGGGCACCTGCCCAGGAATTTTTTGAGTGGAAAAGCACAGTCCGGTTCCCAACTGGGCTCCGGCTCCGACACCGGCACCATCCCCGGTGGACAAGCAGCATCATCTCTCCAATACTGCTTCCACCGATACCAGAATGTGATGTCAAGATTTGTTTGGGAGAGGAAAACTAGTCAGAATCAGGTGAGTGTCAAAGCCAGAGTGACAGTCTGATTAAATCCAAAGGTGACTCATTTTCAAGATCAGTGGCAGGCAGAGGTCAAAACCAGGAAATAGTCCACTCAATCGACTAGATCAGAGATCTGAGCCAGAATTAGTACAAGGACATAGTAGATGATCAAACTAGGAGAAGTCAGGGCCCATATTCACAAAACATTTTATCTTACCGCTATGAGTTCTCCTAAATAGCAGTAAAAGTTTTTAGCTAAGAGTTTTCTCTTAAAACCTATTCACAAAGCTGCTGAGACAAACTTTTACTAAGGAATATAGAGAAGTCTTAAGCTAAGAGTAAGGGGGCGGGGTTGACCTCCTTGCTATGGATGATGTCAGCATGCTTACTAACTATGCACACAGTGATTGGCTGATAGTCTCTGTCAGAGATTTATAGAAATATTGTAGAGTGTAATATTATGTCGCCATATTCAAATAAAGGTTTAAAAATAAAAATTTTGCCATATTCAAAGATTTAAAAATGCAGACTAAGTGTCACTAATTAAGCAAGTATATGTTCAGCTAATTGTCAGCCTCTTACATGTGTGCTTCTCGTAAACAGTTAGCAGATATGCATATAAAGAGCCTTTTAATTAACAGAGTAGAATAATCATGATTCTGTGTGTTCTGACCAATGAGAGACATGGATTTTGAGCG
Organism: Sinocyclocheilus grahami; assembly: GCF_001515645.1. NCBI lineage: Eukaryota > Metazoa > Chordata > Actinopteri > Cypriniformes > Cyprinidae > Sinocyclocheilus > Sinocyclocheilus grahami. Next base: position 1,539,805 of record NW_015505644.1, read on the forward strand.
GGAGAATCGTCTTTGTCTCTTGTTTTATGGCTCATTTGCATGCTTTATGGCCGGTCTGGAACATCCGTAGTTTTAACCCAAAATATCGTGCGAGTCATATGATGCGTTTCACAATCACATACTGTACGTCATTGTCCGAGAAATGAAGAACGGGTGACATTGATACCAAGAAACAATAATCTGGAATAGATTAAACCAAAGATACATACATACACCTGAATATAAGTGTTTTATGGCTTTAACTAATACAAATAACGAGTGGTAACTCATCTAATCTAACAAGGGAGTGTACACACCACATGCATATACCAGATACAATTATAACTGATTAATTATAGTCTAAAATAAAGAAATGTCTGTATGTGTGTGTGTGTGATAGTTGGGGTGTGCGCGTGTTCGTGTGGATATTCACAGCTCTCTGTGGAATGTTTTTGATCAGAAGATTCCAGGATTCTCGTGGGGGCTGGTTCTAATCTTTTTGACGGCGAAGAACCATTTGGCAATTTACAACCCCTATACAAGTAACATCTCTGACCAGAACTGTAATTTATATGCAAATGTCAAAAGGCTAAAAGGGTCTTTTAAGCCATAAACAGTCCAACACTCCAGCATGATCCTACGCAGACGCTACATACGTCTTGCCCAACTTGTTAATGAAAACAAGGATGTAATTAAAGGAAAATTTGGAGTTGGGATAACCTCCAAAACCAAAAAAGATGCATGGGAAAACATATGTGTGCAAATAAATACAGCGTGTTTCTAAAATGTTTACGTTCCGAGGCAGATTGCCAGCAACAGCCATTTTAGCCCGGCTGAAAAAAAAAACAAGAGAAACCATCACAGAGTTTGTAATGGTTTTACTGGTTATAATGGGAATTTAACTGCTTTTAATGGTAACTGTAATGGTGCCTGTTGGTCTCTACTGGTAATTGGTCAACTTCCATTGGTGTCTTGTTAAAACCACTAATGAAACATGCCCCAAAACACACTACAGGAAACCATTTTTTTAATGATTTTAATGGTTAAAAGTTGATGGTTTGTAAAGTATGTAATGGTATTTGTAGTGGAAACCATTAGCATTTCTTTGATGGTTTCTATTGTTTTGTTCAACAGGGAGGATAGGCATAGTTTGTGGCTTGGTCTTAGTGACTTATGAGTCCTCTTCACTACTCCTAATGTTTAGGAGCTATTTTTAAAGCTAAAATGCTTTGTGAAAATGAGAGCAAAAATTTAGGAGTCCTAAATTTAGGACTGACACGCCCATTATTTTTTAAGATTTTCTCCCAAATCTGCAAGTTATGAGCTACTTTTAGTCTTAAGATGTTTTGTGAACAACATGGTAACCAGGATTCCTCTGGCAAAACTAGGCAGAGATACAGCGTGAAAATGGAATGGACAAGACAAGATAAACTATACCAATAGGACAGTAAGCATGAAGGTTAAGAAAACACAGAGCAGAGAGGAGAGTTTAAACCACTGTCATATTTGTGGAAATATCAGCATTTCATTATTTTTCTATTGAATTGTTTCTTGATTTTTCATTATTTTTCTATTTTCATAACCTTGTGCACAGGGCTTGTAAAGTCAAATTAAACTGTATAACTCTCAAAGCTATTACCCTTCTGAATACATAATCATATACCATCAATAAAATGTCTTTATTTAACTTGAGATGACACAACGCAATTATAGAATTACCCCTGTATTGCAGGTTATGACAACTGTTGCTGTAGTGCGTCTGTGGTTTTTACACATGCATACTCATATGATTTCTGATAGGGAAGTGAGGAAAGGTCATTACTAACGGTAGAACAGAAACACACAGTAAAAGAGAGAGAGAGAGAGAAAGTTTTGTTGCTTGACAGATAAGGTTCATTTCACTTTTAGCTATAGAGCAGTGACAGTGGCATATGCCCGGCGACAGAGAGTCAGTCACTAGTATTTTACTAAAAATTATGGGCACTAAAGTAAAAAATACAGAGATACCATTGTCTCTGGAACAGTTTCACATCTCTGAGGATTATGGGTTTATTCTTCCTGAGCCTCTGGTAGGTCATGATTCTTACTGTATAGCATTTTGTTAGCTGCATCAAATCATTTTTTAAATACATTTTTATGTTTTTTACACCTTGTAATAAGAATGTATTGGTGTCTTATGCAATGTACAATATAAATTAGCCTTTTCCTTACCAACCAAAAGAAGCAACTGATTGCTCTCAGGTAAAGCTACAGTTCTGGCATTACTTGTTATAGTTTGGTAACACACTGAGAGTGTCCAAATTGCTGTGCTAGTGAGAAGGATTTAACAAACTATTAATTTGCATTCATATAGTCAGTATATTCAGATAGAGTAAGCCTGAGTGTTTGTATAAGAAAGCATTAGACTTCGACACTGTTTGCTTTCTAAGTGACCTTTATCTATTTGCTTTAATGGTAAATAGGTTTATACAAAACTTTGCTCTCCAAAGATGCAATTTTATCATTGCAGTAGTTCACATTCAGAAGCCAAGGAAGCAGATAGACAGTGATCTTAGAAAACTATCTAGACCAAATTAGTAGGAATTCAGTGTAAATTTGAGTCGTCCAGTCAATTTCTTTAGCTTCCAAGGTAGTAAACTGTTAACTTTGACTTACAATTAGTATCTGGGATTATGTATCTCTTTCAATGATTGGTGGAAAACTAAGAATCCACCTCAAGATCACTTTTGAACTGTGTACTCTGTCGTATTCAACTCTTTGGCTGAAAAAAAAGCATAAATGTATTGTAAATTTTATGGATATATGATTTGACGTAAACTGAATATTCAGTGTGTGTAGGATTTCCTCATCAAATGTACATTTGCATAAATACAAAGTTCTGTCATGAAACTATAGATTTTGCAGGCTGATAGGTTCTAATTCAATATGATTTAATAACATCATTATTCAAATGGCACAGCATCAGCAGCCAATGAGCTTGCTTCTGTACATTCAAAAACTTGGCTAGTGTCTGCTGTAGCAGTTGCAGTGCACTTCAGAAGCCCTCCACCTCCACCTGTACAGATCTGCTACTGGGTAATTTCATGTATGCTTTATATATAGGGATTATTTCATGTATGTTATATGCTCACAGCAGCATGTCTGTGGCGGTATTGGCAGTAGCAAATCTCAGTACTAGATTTAAACACATTAATATTGTAATGTATATAACCATACTAAACTAGTAGTCATGATAGAACAGTAAATGTAATGAATAATGATCAAAAATATATATTACATTGCATATTATTGAGTTATGGACACATACTACATACGTCTACATTGTGTTTCAGAGAGACCTGCCGGTGTACTATAAGCCCTGGATGGACATTGCCAGGAATGTGCCAGAACTCATCTCCTCCCATTCTTTGCGCCTCAGAATTCATGATGTATGAGCTTTCATAATGAAATCATTTTACCTACACAGAGAAAGAGAAATAAGCAGCACATTAACATTTTGCTTTTCCATTCAGAATATAACCATTCTTCAGCGTTTTGATTGACTGATTAGATTGTTATATATTAATTTCATTAAACAGTATACTTTTCCTTTCATTTTCCTTTCTGCCTTTTCATTCTGCTTTTCTTTCCTTTCATTTTCATTTGAGGAATTACAAGTACAAAGCCTATATGGGGATTTCATTGTTTAACCTTTTCGGAGCCAAATTATGTTCCAGTTACACAAAAATGAGATTTATGACATCTTTTGTAGTTATAAATTAAAATAGTTCAAATTAAAATGAATTACACCCTCTAAAAAAATGCTGTGTTGTTTCAATCCAACTTTGGCTCAAATATGGACTAACCCAGCTGTTGAGTTAAATTTTTTAATTACATTTTTAACCCAGAAGTTGGGTTAGTCCATATTTGACCCAAAGTTGGGTTGAAACAACCCAGCATTTTTTAGAGTGCAGTTACAATAATTTAACTGTTATTTCTAATGTTACTTTTAATTGTTTCTGATCACTTGAAACCATAATCCATTTTTTTTAAAGAAATGTAATTGATAGAATTATTCATTTTGAGTTTAATTGATGGAAGCAGATAACTCAAGTTAAACTGTAAGACTAATGTGCACTTACTAATGTAACATTTTAGCTTTATTTTAAAACAAAGTAGCCTATTATTTAAATAATTTTAAACAAATGTAAATTCTGCCATCTTTTTCTGCCTTGTGACACCTAATTCTAAAGAATTCTTTCAAAACAAAAAAGCCACAGTTTGATATTTTGCACTTAGACTGTCACGGTCAAGGTGTGTGGAGGCAGGCAGGATGACGAGGACGACAAGGATATTTAATGTAGCGACAACAAGGCAGATTAGGGTAGATGAGACACACACACACACACACACACTTGGGGTAACATTCACAATAACCGACAATCCTAGCATACAAGAGACAGGAACTTATAGGGCAGATAACGAGGGGCAGACAGGTGAACACAATGAGGGTAATTAACTAATGATTATACGGGCTAAACCAACACAAGGGAAAGAAACCACAACAAACAGTCCACAGGGGTGTTACATTACTCCCCCCTCCCGGAACCTCCATAGTCCACTCACCCTCAGCCATGATGCAGGGGGCGGAGCTCCTCTCGGCGCTCACACAGTCCACGGCTTGCTCCCTTGTGGTGGGCACTGTCACCGGCTCTTGCACCTGGTCTGACGCGTTGGGCTCAACATCCGAGGCGATCCTCTTCTCAGCCGTGGGGCTTTGCTCCAGGGTCCTGAGTGGGGCTGGTGTTGTCAGCGATGTCCACGGTCAGATGGGATTTGCAGGACACCAGTACCCACTCGATGAAGGTGGCAAAGCTCTCTCGAGGACCATCCCCGGACAACTGCGCTCAGGTGGTGGCATTAAGTCCAACTCTATAGAAGGTACAGAGGCAGTTGTCCGGGTAGTGCGTGAGGTGGGGCAGGGACAGAAAGTCGTTAGTGTGGTCCTCAAGAGAGTGTTCCCCCTGCTCCAGCAGGAGGATTTGGAATGCGGGGTAATCCATCAAAGAAACAAAATAAAAAACAAAAACCGGAAAAACAAACGAGGGGAAAGACGCCGCTCCGCTATAGGCAGGCAGGATGACGAGGATTCAAATAAGGATATTTAATGTAGAGACAACAAGGCAGCTTCAGGTAGATGACTGACTGACTGACTCACTCACTCACTCACTCACTCACTCACTCACTCACGGGGTAACATTCACAATAACCGAAAATCATAGCATACAAGAGACAGGAACTTATAGGGCAGATAACGAGGGGCAGTCAGGTGAACACAATGAGTGTAATTAACTAATGATTATACGGGCTAAACCAACACAAGGGGAAGAAACCACAACAAACAGTCCACAGGGGTGTTACATAGACTGACTTCCTATTTATTTATTTTTATTATTTGTATTTATTTTAATCAATGTTATTTTATTTGAGGTACCAAGTAGGAAGTAAACACCGGACAATGTTGATGGTGAGAATAGATGCAGGGTTTGAAAAGGTTAATAATCCAATTATGATTATTCTGTGATTGTTTTGTATTCTGTATTATATCTCAGATGCCTCTGTTGGAGACTCATTTGTTACGGACACATCGTGAGCTGCGTTTGGCCCATCTGGCGTTGAGCATAATGACTATGGGTTATGTATGGCAGGAGGGAGAGAGAGAAACAGTAAAAGTACAACAATGATTTTATTTTCATTCCAGAACAGGACTGAAGCACAGAACCAAACTGTCTGACAATTTATGTTTGTCGTGAACCTCCAGGTGCTTCCACGGAGTCTGTCTCTGCCGTTCTGTGAGGTGTCTCAGAGACTGGGTCTGCCTCCGATTCTCATCCACGCTGACACAGTCCTCGCCAACTGGAAGAAAAGAGATCCAGATGGGTAAACTCACTGATCCATATAATATTGTGTTTTTTTTTTTTTAGTAATGTCATCTTGCCCTGTTTTACTTAATTAGGGTCAATACCTGCTATCAGTAGGCAGTCCGGTGCATCTCAATAGCAGCTGCTCTGCAATTTCTTTATATTAGATATTATGTTTCACCTTTGCTCCCAGAGGTCTCTGCATAGCAATAAATAACTAAATAAATAAATAAGAAAGAAAGAAAGAAAGAAAGGAAAATTGTTCACCAAAAAAATCAACTTGAAATATTACAAAAATAACTAAATGTTATAAACTTGCATAAAAAAGATAAACAAATTAGCTATATTTCAGATGTGTATTATTAAGCAAACTAACCAGTAATATTATATTTCTTTTTCATGCACAACTGGACATGGATTGTTCCCAGACCTTTTTCTATGGAGTATGTATTTTGTTTTATTAACAGAAAGTGTTAAATTATATTAATTTGTAGAACCAGCAGAGGGAGCCATCTCATTATGTTCTGAGGGGAATATGTAAATATGAGCTGTGGCAATTCAGATCCTCTTTGCAGCAATTATAGATACATTTTGGTCAAAAATGAGACACCACAATGAACAACATGACATGAATGAATGAATGAATGAATAATTCACATGTTGATGTAGTGTGTGGCTAGTGCTTCTGAAGTGTTGAACTGCCATTCATGGTGACTGCTTTTGCTTCCTATAAGGAACTTGGAGTTGTTGTTGACGTTGCCTGGTGGGGGAAGTGTAAGAGGATTTTTTCTGGTGACACTGCTGGTGGAGTTGGCAGCTGTTCCTGGTCTGAAGGTCTGACACCTTTACAAATGCTACAATTCACAGACAGAGCACTGAGCTAAGCTGTAATAGCCAAGAATACACCATGCTAGTATTTAATTAATCGCTTTGGTTCACCATGGCATGTGAATATGCACTGAAAAAAAATGTGTTGGATTTACTTGGAAACTATTTTCACTCTGAAATTGCTAGGCAGTTTCACAAATGACAAAGAAATGGAATTAAACACTTTGATTTAAACGTGAAATTCTGAAGTAGAAAGACTTAAAAGAGCATTATTGTCTTGTACTCCAATAATCTTTGTTTTATTTGCAACTTCGAAAGACACTTTACAGTGTGGTATTGCCATCTGATAACATTAGAGTACCATGGTAATACTAGCTCTTTCTTTTTTCACAGTCTATCCTTGATGTCATCAACGGCGTCCAATATAATGATGTTGCTATGGTCACCAAAGCTCTGGATGTTGTCAGTCAGGCCATAGACAGCATGAAACAGGCCTTTAAACTAATGCATGGTAATAATTTCAGGAGGACAGACGAACTTGGGTGTTTTAATACATTCATTCAAGACATGTGACATATTAATCGTTACTGTTTCAGAATATGTAGATCCCTCCATATTCTATGGCATTATGAGGATCTATCTGTCTGGGTAAGCCATACTGTAGATTTCACTGCTGTTTTTTGGATTTCCTTAAGAGTTCTTCTGAATCTATAAAAACTTAACTCTCCTTCTGCATGTGGGTGTTAGATGGAAAGATAACCCATCAATGCCAGAAGGTCTCATCTACGAGGGAGTTCAGGAGAAGCCAATGGAGTTTTCAGGAGGCAGTGCTGCTCAAAGTAGTATCTTACACTGCTTTGATGAGCTGCTGGGAGTCCAACATGAAGGCAGCAACGGTAAGAGAACCAATAGTAATGATTAGATCATTCCTGGTTGCATGATGCATGCATCAAGATGCATAAAGACATGTCTTTATATGAAAATTATTGTTTTGCTCTGTCAACACTGTCCAAACAGGGGCCTTCCTGAAAAGAATGAGGGACTACATGCCGCTCTCTCATAAGCAATTCATTGAAAACATCTCTAGTTGCCCATCATTGCGCAGCTTTGTGCTCCAGCAAGCGGATGAGCATCTAACACACACATTTGAGCATTGTGTGGCTCGCTTGGTGGACTTTCGAAATTACCACATCAACATTGTTACCCGTTACATCACTATCCCGGCCTCCCGTGCCAAACAGCTCCGTGCCTATAAGCAGGGTTTGGCCGAGGAGCTGGACGCGATCAGAAGTGCACCCAAAGCGCTGGAGGAAAGAGGTACTGGAGGGTCAGGGCTTATGACCTTTCTGAAGACAGTGCGTGACGAAACCAAAGACACTTCAATCTCACAGTGTACTATTGGAAACCAAGTCTCGCCAGACCCATCGATAACAGAAATACAGAAGGCTGCATCTGAGCTCACAATAGAATGAGAATAGCACCAAAGTATCTTGGAATGGTGATTTGACAACCAAGGCTCATTGGAAAAATTTACCTGTTGCGACATTTCTGCAAAATGATATTACATTGCTACTTGTGCTACTTTGCGACACTTTCAAAGTGAAATGTCCAGTGAGTGACACTAAAAACATTTAATTTCATCCACAACAGATTATTATGTTGGTTGTTAGTCTGTACATAGCCTATAGCAGCTGTTTGGAAATTAAATGTCCAGTGAGTGGCACTAAAAATGTACATTTACTCCAAGATGTCTCCAAGATCATTTAAGATGTAGGTTACTTTTGTCTTCAGAAGAACAGTAACAAAGATTCTTGATTCAGCTACTGTCACTTTGAGAGTCAAAAGCTTCTACAGGCAAGACAAAATTATAATAATCGCAGGCCCTGACGATAAATTGAGGTGTGATGATATATTGAAGCAAAACAATTGAACTATGCAAGAAACTGAACATTATTTACAATCAGACTTGGACCGAAGAACTGATGAGCTGCTGATACGAGCATGCATAAACCCTAGCACTTGAATGTAAAATGGTGAGATATTTACTAGTTTACTCACTTTCCATGCTTTAGACGTAAAACATCCATGTTTCACATAATTATTGTGTGTTTTATACGTAAACTAATTGGTGAATTGGTTATTTGAACCAGTTCGTAGAAATGAACCATCTGAAAGAACCAATTTCCCAGAAAATAATCGGATTTCCCTGTTTGCCTGAGGCAATTGATTACAGGTAATAGTGTTATAAAAAATATTCAGTTTCTTGATTCAACATATATTTTACAAACTTACCGGACAGCCAAAACAATGATACTGTATGTGTGCAAATTGAGATTCTTTTTTAACCAGCTGATAACTCACAAACAAGTATTTGTTACAAGTAACACGAGTTACGTAATCAGATTACTTTTTTTCAAGTAACTAGTGAAGTAACGCATTACTTTTTAACTTTTTAACACTAACACCAGTTACTTAGTTTTCCCATTTATTGACTGACAGCTCTTCTGTCCGAATGTTGAGAGAAATCGGGAGTAAGTCCAGAAGCGTTGTTGCGTGCGCTGTGTAACTTGATGCTTACTGTACAGTAGTTCTAGACTAAATGTCAACATGCATTTACTTATATCACTTGCACAAAAACAGATTCATTGTTCATCAACATTAATAAAAACAGTGAAATGCAAACTAAGAATATGATGTAAAACTCCTATAATAAAATATGTCAAATAACACAAATATCCTTTGAATTTAATCCCATCTTATTAACCTTATTTACATTTGATCAATTTGTATGATCCAATTCAACAATATGATTAAGCAGATAAACACAAAATGTGTTAATTTTTTTTAAATTGCCAAAGAGTGTTCTTTCTTCTCCTTTGTGCTATTATTAATGCAATCCAGAATAGCAGCACAGCTGAAAGGTTTGTTTGAGGTGAGCCCTCTACTGACGTGAATTTACATTTCCTTCAGCCTGACGCTTATTCATTTCACTTTTGGTACGAAAGGGCTTTAAAATTTCAAAAAACAAAACTTTTTTATATTTAAAACAAGCAAGCAAGCCCAAATGAGAACAAGTACTGCAAAAGTAAAATAATGCAATACTTTCCATAAAAAGGTAACTAAGTAACACAATTAGTTAATTTTTTAATGGAGTAACGCACTATGGAAATACACTACTTTTAAAAGTAACTTTCCCCAACATTGCTCACAAGGAGTGAAAACAGCGGCAGGAATTCCTCTGTTACACAGGCGTTTCCGACACCTGTACCAAACTCGAATGGACAACATTGATATGACAAGAACCAAGTATGCTTTAGAATTCTGTTCTTTTTAGAGTCACATTTTGACACATCACATCTTGTTTTTGGTTTGTTTACTGGTATTTGGTCTGCATTCGTCAAACCGCATTTGGAAGAGGATGTTTGGTCTGCTTGGTGCCAAAAGGTTCAGATGGCACGCTAATTTAAACGAACCGCATTAACAGAGCAATCGCACAAGTGTTCATTTTAATCAAACCAAACCCGTCTTAGTGTGAACACACCCATTTACATTTTTTTTGTTTTACAAGAAACTAATGAAATTAAGTCTTCATTAATCAATAACATGCCCTGTAATCATGACTTGTGTAAAAAGGAATAGGCATATATTTGCAGAAATGTAGGTAGAGGCAAGTTTTTCAAATGAGCCTATGTTGCAACTTGACCTGATACATAATACTATCAAACATTACAGTGTTAGAGGAAAAATGACATTGTATTATTAGTCTCAACGAAGAGCTAAAAGCAACATTTAATTATATACAGTGGGGCCTAACGATCTGAGACTATAGTAACCCACTGTATGTCATCAAAGATGTTAATTTATCCATCACTGTAGAACACTACCTGAATTCCCATTATAATGGTTGTAATATGTCCCAAAATGAGTTTAGTATGTACTGCATCTTGTTTATTCATTGCTACTTACATAATAAAGGTATTAGAGCTGTTTCTGCTCCTGACTCTCTAACCTTTATCTTGGAAAGCTGGGAAATGGACATTCCTTTGTCATTTCATGCCATGAATTATTTTGATTTGAAGCTATAATCCAATCAAAGCGTAGAGTAAAGCCTTCCACTTGAGCCACGCACATAGCTTCCCTTCAACGAAAACGAGTGTTATGGACATTTTGACTTCAAGCCAAACCATAATTTGAACCATCAACTTTAGTTTCCATTATATGCAACCACTAATCTTTCCATTTCATTTAAATTAGAATGCAAAATATGTCCCCCTTCTCACTCTGGGTAGTTTGATTCAAACCATGAGCTTCAGTTCCTGGATGACAATTGGCTGCAATGAGACCGCTCTCATGCTAGAAAGCTTTCATATCACGGATGCTTAGTTTTAGTAAATAACTGTGAGAATTTTCAATAAGCAGCTGTTGCATTTGCATTTTTGGATGAAAAAAGATCCTACTGTAATTATACCATTCTGTGCAAAGATTAAGTACGAATCTTGTTGCTAATTTTTCATGGTTTTTGGGGTTATTTTATCCTATGGTAAACCCATTAATGAAGTGCAGTGTGTAGTAAGTATAGACACACAGTACAATGCTGGTAATCATTCAGTGAAATGAGAGTATTCTCCCATTCAGTGTGGAGTAACTTACAGAAGCCTGTTTCCACCTCAGAGTAAAAATGTGATGTCGCTTTTAAATTAATAATAATAAGTCATATTGCTATGAAAAGTCCTGTTGTGTGATGAAGACTTTAAATTGTGAGATATGGTGACAGATATGGGCTCTCATAATTATTATAATTCTTCTAAGTAACTAACTAAAATTAGCGATGGTACTAACCTGTGTTGGAAAATCCTATTTTTTTGTGAATTGGTTCGGTCAGATGGTTAATTTACATAAATGAACAAAATCACAGATGATTCACTGATTTGACTCAGTTAAATTAATTTGTTTTTATAAAGTTTATAATATTAACAGTAACATTATAAAATATTATTATATTATAAAAATATTTATAATTTATCTTTATACTTTTAATGTTGTCACCTTCATTCATTAAAAGCTTTTTTTTCTGTTTTGTATTTAGTGATATTTTATGTTTTTATTGGGTTTATAATATTAATATTATTATAGTGTTATAAAAAATATGTATAATAACATTGAACAATTCTGTAAAAGTTTAATGCTAAAAACATTTATTAATTCTTTAATTTATTCATTCTAGTTTTTTTCTTGCATTTAGTGATTATTTATGTTTTTATAGAGTTAATAATAATAATAATAATACTATTTATAAGATATTTATAATTTGTCTGCAATTTGTCTTCATTCATTCATTCAAATTTTTTTCTTTTTGTATTTAGTGATAATTTATCACTATAAAAGATTTATAAAAGTGTTTATAATATTAATAGTATTTTAATAAATACATTAATTCAAAAAACCTAATCTCTGCATAATCTATGACTCTAAGGCACGGTTTCATAGACAGGGTTTAGCCTAAACCAGGATTAGGCCATAGTTCAATTAGGCCATTTAAGTCATTTTTAAAAACATGCCTTAGAAAAACGCATTACTGGTGTGCATCTTAAGACAAAACAAAGGGACTGACATCTTTTAAGATCAGTCTGTGCAATTTCTTTCAGTTGAAACAGCTCAGATTTAAATTTTAGTCTAAGACTAGGTTTAAGCCTTGTCTGTGAAACTGGGGGTTAATGTAATCGGACATTTGTTTTTAATATTTTATATGATTTATTTTTTTGATACATAAAAATATTATGATATTTTATTCTTCATTTTGATAATCATAGTATTTACAAATATATAATTACATATTAATTATACTGTCCCATTGAATAGCATTAATGCAGTTAGCATTTAGCTTGCAGCCTGACTGTACTTGAATGCATATCTTGGCAAGTGTCAATTAAAGTGGCTCTGCTGAGCTGACATTCAGCTTGCTATATTACCAATGTTTCTGGTACGCGACATTGCACATTCTATTTCACAGGGGAACTACCACTCATCCAATGACACAGCAGAGATAGCAGGCAGAAAAAAAGGTCACTCTCATCATTCTAATGTGTAACTAGAGAGGTTTCACTCTTAATCACAGCTTTGGGTGTGTAGTTCCTTTGGGCATTCATATACTGATTCAAGAATCAGCTTTCTTACGGGATGATGTGTTCTGGTATTGGGTGGTAAAGCGTGTCTAGGCCAGCGATGTCCAGGCCTTGTGTTAAATATGGTCTTGATGCGACCTACGCTTATGAAGCCCATGGTTTATGGTTCATATCTAAGTAATTCACAGATCATTTGAAAAGTCATGTCTTAACATGTAATGTTATATTGATAAATGCGAAACTAAGGGTGTTGGTTTCAATCAAGCACGACTAAAAATTTCCCACAGCTCATTGCCTAAAAGATGAATAATGACACGGAGGGCGGAGCATGTTACGCCCTTTATGAGATTCTCAGTCTTTCCAAAAACATCACGTGAATGTCACAAAGATACAAAACAATTAACAAATCCACTAGGTTAGTTTAAAGTCCACACAACAGCAGTCTCAAGATCTGAAGTTTCTGAATACTCTAGGAAAAAAGGGGTGTGTTTAATTGTTTTGATTGTACACTTGTTTGCTTCAAATCTTAAAAGTATATATTCTTAAAAAGAGTACTTGCAAATAATATAATATTACTAAAATAAAAGGCCACTTAAGCGTACATAAAGAGAGAGATTTTCATGACTGTGTTTCTTAACACACTTTAGTACACCAATGTCAATTTAAAAGTTTTACCTTAAAGTGCATTTTAAATCATTGTTTTAATATTTTTTTGTGGTATTTAAAAAAGTTCTTATTTTGATGCATTGACTAACATACTAAAGCAAATGTGTAATTACAATTATAAATACATGACACCCATTTCAATAGAAGTGCATTTCAAATTACTACAAATGCTTATCAGAACATTCAGAAGTACGATTTATCCATATTTCAAAGACAATACAAGTAATTATGCAATTACAAATGAAGATGTAATTACTGTAAGTGGGTCTAAAACACTCATAAGTTCAACTAAATGCATTTCATATTATATTAAACTATACATTTTCATTCAGTTGCAAATAACATGCAGTTAAGTGTCTGAAAGCATTACTTAATTCTTTAAACACAAGTCTGTTGTTTTTCTCTATACATTGTGCAAATTTGAAAATGTAAGTCAGATTGTTTAGAAAACTAAACAAGTGATTTTAAATGTTCAACATGTTCATATTATTCAGGCAACTTGGGTGGTACAATGTGATATTTTAATCTTTAAGTATTAAATATTCATAGAACATATGAATTATGGGTAAAATTGTCTGTTCTGAATTATTTACATTTTTTAAATATTATCTTGCATTGTCCACCATCTTAAAACTATAAGCAACTGTAACTAAACTACAGTCCCATGACTTCATCGTCACATCGCCAAGCCTCCGGTAGTTCTTTTAGTTTTTATTGAAAAAATTTTCACTGAAAGATTGAGTTAGAATAGTTTGTAAGAGCATGATTATAAACACAATGAGGCTGTGAAAGCAACTAGTGAGTGAATGAGTGTAACTGTTTGCTGTGATAAAGTTTAAAGTCCTCGACAACATCTGTAGTCCCATTTAGCCACTTGTTAGCAAGTGGGTATTACTAATATTTTTTGTTGTTGTTGAAGAATAAAACATGAAAATATATTGACCTTATTTTAGGCATTTAACCAAAAAAAACCCTTTAAAAACACTGACTTCAGGACGTTGGAAATGAAAATGCTGAAATGCTTTGCAAAAACACTTGAACGAGTTGTGCTCTGCCTTTCTCAGGAACTGCACTCCAGTGGTTCGAGTCTTACCTCTCAGATAGATTCTTCAAGGTATCTAGCAATATCTAGCTACTGGGGTGCCTCAGGGCTCAGTTCTTGGACCCCTTCTCTTCTCTGTCTACATGGCATCACTAAGTTCTGTCATTCAGAAACATGGCTTTTCATATCACTGCTATGCTGATGACACTCAACTGTACCTCTCATTCCATCCTGATGATCCCACGATAGCTACTCGCATATCAGCTTGTCTAACATATATTTTTTTACCTTAATGAAGGACCATCACCTTCAAATCAACCTTGCCAAGACAGAGCTGCTTGTGGTTTCAGCAAACCCATAACTTATCACAATTTCACCATCCAACTAGGCACATCAACCATAACTCCTTCAAGAACAGCCAGAAACCTTGGATATATGATTGATGATCAGCTGACTTTCTCAGACCACATTGCTAAAACTGCCCGGTCCTGCAGATTTGCTTTATACAACATTAGAAAGATCAGGCCCTTTCTTGCGTAACACGTCATGCGACTTTCTGTTAAAGCTTTTGTTCTGTCCAGGCTGGACTATTGCAATGCTCTATTGGCAGGGCTTTCAGCCAATACTAACAAACATCTACAACTAATCCAGAATGCGGCTGCAAGATTAGTCTTTAACGAGCCAAAAAGAGTGCATGTCACACCTCTGTTTGTCAATTTGCACTGGCTACCAATAGCTGCTTGCATAAAATTTAAAACATTGATGTTTGCCTACAAAACAACCACTGGCTCTGCACCACTTTACCTAAATTCACTACTTCAGACGTGTGTGCACTGCAGAACCTTGCGTTCTTAACTGTTCCCTGCTGGTGGAATGACCTGCCCAACTCGATCCGAGCAGCTGTGTCCTTAGCCGTCTTCAAGAAACAGCTAAAGACACATCTCTTCCATCGACACTTGACCCTCAAACACTAGTATTCTATTTCAATTTGATCTACTTGTTGTCTTTTTATTTATTATTAAAATTAAAATCCTATATGTGCACTGCGTTAGGCTAACTGAGACTTGCACAGCACATATTATTGGGTGAACGTGATTTATTGCTTCTATTGTCCTCGTTTGCTTTCTGGTTTTGGGCCTACAAAATAATATAATCTCTGCAGCACTCTATGTATTCACTCAACTCGTTGCACTGCATTATGGGATTGCCTTCCCTGTAAAAGATACATGTATTACTGCCTTAAATTAGAGAAAGGCTTCTTTTCTTTTGCTTTCTGATGATGACTTAAATGCTGCCTGGTTGCATAAAATGCTAACTATAAACAAGACTGTAACTTTACTGCATATACATCCTTTAGCACAGGGCATAAGGAAACTACTTTCAGCTATACACTTAACTGGCACATCCGGCTTTCCATACAGTGTAGGAAAAGGAAAAGGGAATTAGCCTGCGGGAGCAGTTTTGCTGAAGCGCTTATCTAGGATCAGAATAGCCCAGTGCTGAACCCACGCTTACCCCCAGCACGGCACAAACATTAATCTACTGGGCCCGGCCCGAGTTTTACACCACATTCTCTATTATATGCAGTAGTTGGAGAGGAAAAGAGAGATAGAGAGATGCACTGCATTTATCTGAGATTTTCTATGCCTACGTCCACCCACATGTTCTCTCTCTTCCTGCTCATTTACCTCGTCCATTCTCTCACACTGATTCACTCTTCCTTAAACCCCCTCTTATGGAAAACATGGAGATACGGATATTGCAGAGATGACTAGGTCATTCAGTATTTGCACACACGCACATACAGTACAACAACACCAGAAATTATCAGGATGTGTGTATGAATTTCATTAGATAAAAAATATGGACCCAAAGTGGCATCTACAAACAAATGCTGCATAAGCTTTTTTTTTTAGAACCATCTCCAGTTTTCTCAGACATTTTTTGTAATTACTTAATTAACAAGTTAATATCAAGGTTGCTCATTAATCCAAAATACACTGAAAAAAGGGTTTTACTCCGTTTTTACTCAGAGTATGCATTTAATTAAACATGAAAGTTTGAAGTATAAATACTGAAATTATATTTTCTTGCAAAACATACTCCAATAATCTCCAAAAATATTTTTATAGTGTATGCGACATGCAAAATGTCAGGTCAGTATGATATCTTAATACTCAGTATTCATGATAGTAGTTTACTGTAGGTTATCAAATGCAATTACATTTGTAAATGTAAGTAAAAAACATTTCTAAATGCAAATCATAAAAACAATGGCTTAAATACACATTTAATGATTTAATTATTTGTGAGTTAAAATTCATTTTGATAAGCTGTTTCACTGTTTGCCTGAAAAATATTTGACCATTAAATAAAAAAAAATGTATATGTAGTTTTTATTTTTATTTTCTTTTGTACATTAAGTTAAACAAAAAAAAATCATAAATGTTGTCTTGGCAACTAGATTAATTTTATTTATGTATTTTACATTATTTATGTATTTTATTTCAAGTAACTTTTTTTACATTTACATTTAGTCATTTAGCAGATGCTTTTATCCAAAGCGACTTGCAAATGAGGACAATAAAAGCAGTCAAAACTATCAAAAGAACAACAATATATAAGTGCAAATGACAAGTCTCGGTTAAGGAGTGGGAAAAGAGAAATGATTTGAGAGTGCTGCAGGTGTAGCATTGTCCTCTGGTTTGATCCACGTCTCTGTCAGGACCATGAGGTTTAGTCTTGAATGACTTGTAATAGAAGTAATAAAATCTGCTTTGTTTACAGCAGACTGGCTATTCCAGAGACCAACAGAAAAAGAAAGTAGTGTATTAGTAGACATAGGCAAAGTGTGCAAGTTGTTAGGATTGCGCTGCCTACAGTGTGTGATGCATGGCTTGCGAGTAGTAGTGATAGTAGGGATTTATGTGCCTTGCCTTTTTGTAATGCCTTTAGTTTTACTTTAAATTAAGTTTAATTTTATAATTAATTTTTTATTTAATTTGTTTATTATTATTATTTAGCAATGGTTTTTTTATAACCCTGATGTTCACTCACATGTATTCAAGGTTTATGGAAAATACGGTATACCACATGACATTGTCATTGAATATAAACTTTTGTTAAAAGCACATGAAACCAATCTAAATACTGAGTATTAAAACAGGCACATGCATTTTCAAGTAGAATTTAAAAATATATTTCTGCTTTTCTTCATCTTGAATGACTTGTAATAGAAGTAATAAAATCTGCTTTGTTTACAGCAGACTGGCTATTCCAGAGACCAACAGAAAAAGAAAGTAGTGTATTAGTAGACATAGGCAAAGTGTGCAAGTTGTTAGGATTGCGCTGCCTACAGTGTGTGATGCATGGCTTGCGAGTAGTAGTGATAGTAGGGATTTATGTGCCTTGCCTTTTTGTAATGCCTTTAGTTTTACTTTAAATTAAGTTTAATTTTATAATTAATTTTTTATTTAATTTATTATTAGTATTTAGCAATGGTTTTTTTATAACCCTGATGTTCACTCACATGTATTCAAGGTTTATGGAAAATACGGTATACCACATGACATTGTCATTGAATATAAACTTTTGTTAAAAGCACATGAAACCAATCTAAATACTGAGTATTAAAACAGGCACATGCATTTTCAAGTAGAATTTAAAAATATATTTCTGCTTTTCTTCATAATGCACACTCTGATTAGTCATTGAGTACTATACAGTTATATTTACTGAAGCTATTCATTCCTATTCAACCTGCCTCTTTCTTTCTCTCTCTCTCTCACTCACTTCCCATCTATCTCATATTATGACAGAATATGCAAATACTGCCTCATGAGCTGGAATACCCCTGACACAATAAACTAGCCTGGAGAATGATGATCGTCACCAGATGACCAAACCATTCCACATAAACTGCTATCATTGTGAAAGTTCCTTCATGTTTGATGACACATCATAGTCCCACTGTGAATAGTGACAACATCCAAACTCATACGAACGTGCAATTGCTCGACAAGGATATGAGTTTTACAGGCTGAGTGGTGAAAGGTCAAACCGAAATACTAGAACAATGAGATGGAGGGACAGTGACACTGAGGTGGAACTGTGGGCCGACACAATACTCCCGTGTCGTTTCTGTCTAATTACTTACTTCCTCTTCAGCCAAGGCAAATAAAGGGCTTTCCGTATTGCCCAAGATCTCCGCACTCCCTGACAACACACCCACAAACACAGCAGCATCACTAAGGATGTACTCATTTTATGTTGTGAGTTTATGAGTAATAGTAGTCAAGGGGGGATGTTGAACACAATGTAAAGACGCATGTACGCTTGTGCGGCACGAACCGAGCAAGTCTCCTGGGGGGTTGGTTGGCCTCTCCCAGATTCCCAGGTCAGAACTCTACAGAATCCCTTCCGTTTCATTCCGTTTCGCTTCTTCGGGATTCGCCTCTTTTTTCCAGTCGGCGGTTGTAGCGAAACCTGCTCCGTTAGGTGTGGCGCTCAGAGCTCCTGAGATTGTTTGTTTAGAGGGTAATGCTGGGAGCTTTCGCCTAAAGAGATGTCCTGATCTCTGGGTAGCACACGATTAACCACAGGTCAAAAACATTGCAAAAGCAGCATATGACTCATATTCCAAGTCATCTGAGGCCATGTGATAGCTTTGTGTGAGGAACAGGTCTAATTTTGAGTCTATTCCTTTGTGCTTTGTGAAGTTTGACAGTTGTGGTCACTATCGACAGATTAACTGGCTTTAGAAACGCAAATGAGGGTCGACAAATGAGAATGTTCTAATGATGATTATGAAAAATCTTAGAGTTGAAAATGCACTTGCCAACTTGGAACTCAGAAAAACATGTTTTTAAAAAACTGTGGGCCATTTAAGCTTGATTGTACTGTGCTCAATAGTATGTACATGTACAGTCTCAAATTAAAGGAACACTGTTTCTTTAAACGAATAAATCATTTTGAGTTCATTTTCATCAATATTCTGTTACATTAACAGTGTGCAAATTTAATGTCAACACAACATGTTCTATCAGATGTTTCACAACAGCCACATATATTTGAATTTTACTCATAGCATGTCTTTGGGTTTGTTAAAGGGGTCATCGGATGCTACAAGCACTTTTACATGTTGTTTGAACATAAATGTGTGTTGGCAGTGTGTGTACACAACCACCCTATAATGATAGAAATCCACCCAGTGCTTTTTTTTTTTAAAATCCCCATAAATAAAAAGCTCTTTCTCAAATCAAGCATTCACAGATTCTTTGCAGAGTGACATAGTTCAGCACAGGCCCCTCCCACGATTGTTGACTGACACTAGCATTTTACCTTAGCCCCGCCCTGAGTGAGCTGTAAACAGTCCGCCACTGTTTTGTTGCTGGAGCAGGTGTAGACAAGAATGACTCCGATTAAGCGATTGAGGTGTTTTGTTCCTGGATGTATTAATGGACATAGCAGTCGTAATTTACTCCCGACATCTGAGCCGCTGAAGACGCAGTGGATTACGTTTGTTTTTGAAGGGAATGCTCCCCGATCTACATAAATGCGTCTATGTTCGCGTGAATCATTCGTGATCCAGTATATAAAAAATTATATTAGATATATTTTGATCTATTTTCACATTTTAATCATTAAACCCTAAATTTAAATATATTTTTTCAAGGTAAACATGCTTTTTTCCTATTATCATTAATTTTTTAATTATTCTCAAATATAAATAGATATTTCAACATTACATTATTGTATATTAAATTAATCCGGACCATATTACCTATATTTTTTCCTTAAAGAAATCATGATCTTTAAAGAAGAGGTCTATTCAAGTCATTGTATATATGAACCGCTTATTTTTCTACATTTTATGTATTTTGAATGAATAGACATTTCTCAAAAAAAAGGAGCATATTTTCTTATTTAATTTAATTAGGACCTTAATTAGGGTGAACACCATATTGAATTTTATGTGGACGAAAACAAGGATGTGATAGAGTCTTACAGTCTTTACAATGCCATGCACTGTATGGTCCTGGATCACATGTAAAATTCACAGCTCACAAAAGTGTTTATGAAGTTTTGTCTACTAAACTGTTTTTGTTTTGTAAACACTTCTAAACACTGCGCTTCTATCCCCCACATATCTAATTTTTTATTACTGTCAAAAATTAATTAATAATGTGGGAAACATATTATTGGTTGATAAGTCAGATTACAAAGTAAGTAATCGAAGACAACCCCAAAGGTTCAACAGTGTTGGCCTGGAAATTTGCAAAGCCACCAGATAGCAGTCAAAAAGCCCCTGCTCATTTCTACCACATCCCTAACACATCTAGTCTTATTTGGGACAATAAAAACATATTTTAACAGATTCAAATATCTTACAGTTTACTAATTGCAGAAAACGGCTCATGGGCACCACTAGTAACTCTACAGGTCTACGATATTCTTCTTTTGTGTTCAAAGGGAATAACAAAAACCTACAAAAGTATAGTTTAACGGCCAGCAAAACACAGTTGAAGAGGATATGAGGAGTTTTCTAATCATGTAGGCCTATATTGTGTCATAACATTCAGTCATCAGAGAGATGGTTTAGCAAAACAAAAGAGGTGAAACTGAAACTAGTGATGAATGTCAAAATGATTGAGTAACAGATCAACAGAAACTGATTTCCACCCTTTGACAACAGTCCATAAGGGAGGAGGAAAGCTTGGTGATGTCATGGTTTCAGGCACAACGAATGATACCATGATGCTACTGATTATACTTTTGTTTCAAATATCAAAGCAATAGGGGAGAAGTAAAAGAGAGGTAAAAACACAGACGTAAAAATAGTTATCATGTCTGATAAAGGAGATTTAATATGGGATTTTACACCATACTTCACACTGTAATTATATACAATTGTGTAATTTTTTTTTATGTTAAAATACTTTTACTGCTTTCCCAGCTTGTAAGCAGTTCTCTGTAAACATTTGTGGGCTGATTTTCCCCGAAAAGCGAAACGGTGTGATTGTAAAGTGCTCTCAAAACATTACTCTGTTTGTTTGAGCATCCCAGCCAGCCCAACACAAGTAACATCTGTTTGTTTGACCAACAGCATAAAGTGGGAGTTTTCGGGAAAATAGTTTCAAAGCAATCATCAATTTTGAGATTTAGTGACGCAACTTGCAATGATATCAAGCAGAGATCTACAATATGTGGCCTGTTTTTGTTTATTTTGAACCTGAAGATCATTGTAGTACATGTTATACACTACATACACAAACCCAAGACACTGAGCTTGTTGGCTTAAGCATTAGCAAAAAGAAACAACATTGAGTAGCTTTTTTACTTTCCAAGATTTAAATTCAAACATAATAATGATTTTGCTAAAAAACAAGATCCACAGGCAGGACTTGTGTAATTTATGTTTTTCATATCTGAAATCTCAGTATTTTTCCTTCACTAAGGAAACTAACTGCACTCAGCCATCAGTTTAACACTAGATGGGCAACATTGTCAAAAGAGCATAAGGTTTCTAAACAATATAAATAATTCTGAAAGGTAATCCTAGAAATAACTACCAACCTGAGTGATTTTAGAAAGTAAGCAGTAATTGTAGTCCAACAAACTGGGACATACGCAATTGCAATAATGTTACTCATCTACTAATATTTCTTGACTGGTGCATTAAGTCAGGTATACCGAAAAAGTTAATAACTTATTTTGTCTGTCTGTCTGTCTGTCTGTCTGTCTGACAGACAGACAGACAGACAGACAGACAGACAGACAGACAGACTTGAAAGGTAATCCTAGAAATAACTACCAACCTGAGTGATTTTAGAAAGTAAGCAGTAATTGTAGTCCAACAAACTGGGACATACGCAACAGACAGACGGACGGACGGACGGACGGACGGACGGACGATAGATAGATAGATAGATAGATA